>NW_025228124.1:121638-167124 GCF_018294505.1 Triticum aestivum
CACACTAACAAAATCACGGCGCGGCACGTAAACGTGCTTTTCCCTTGTTTACGTGCCGCGCCGTGATTTTGTTAGTGTTCTAGGCTCGCGTCTCTAGCACAGTCTAGCCTAGGACCAGCACAGTACCGTTGTTGAGCGTTTATTCAACTTTGCATCTCTGAATTGATTATTGTTGATCCTTTTTGCTACCATATTATAAGCCTTCCCAGCTCCACATACATCTACGTCGTGCGTTTGACTCTCCCTGTTAATCGCTCTATCCAAGCTTTGGGAGTTTTTGACTACAACGGTTGCCGATCACCGCCTGCTGCTGGGTAAGAACTGGTAAGAATTTGAGATTTGCTTGACGGATTTGTGACACCCACCACCACCACTTGTTCGTAGTCTGTAGGATCATATTCTTGTGTGTTTCTATTGCTGCTAACCATGCCAGGATCACAAGCCGACGAGATTGACTGGGAGAATTTATCGAACAAGGAGCTTCATGATAAGTTTCAGCAAATGATGACTGAACAGGTGCAAGATGTGCTGAACAATTTTGAAGAGGCCATGGAGAAGATCACTGGCCTTGAGAAGACGTTCGAAACAAAGCTCGATAACAAGTTTAATGAATTGCTCGCGCGTCTTCCACCACCACCACTCGCTGCACCTAACGCACCTCTCCAACAACAACAACAACGACTACCTCCACATCGCGAAGCAGACCTCCGCCGAGCAAGCCGTGTTCCTCTTGCGTTTGGCCAAACTGTTGGTGCTGCTGTTGATACTTCTGTGGCTCCTGCTGCTGATGCGGAGGAGGATGATTATGTGGGAGATTATGAGGATGGGGTTGATCAAAATCAGCACTACATGCAGCCACCTGTACCACCACCAGCAGGTCGACCTCAGGTATATATTCGTACTGGTAGGCCTGCACCACCACCTCAGGTACGAGATGATGTCCATATTCCTAAACTGAAATTGAATATTCCACCATTTGAGGGTAGATATGTTCCTGATATATATCTTACTTGGGAGTTAGAAACTGAACAACGATTTACATGTTTACAATATCCTGAGGAGAGACGAGTTGCTGCTGCTGTTTGTGCTTTCACTAGTTTTGCATGTGTATGGTGGTCTGAACATTGTAGATTATATCCTATTCCAACTACTTGGGCTGCTTTGAAAACTGCTATGCGTACGCGTTGGGTTCCACCATATTATCAACGTGAATTGCTTCAAAAATTGCAGCGTTTAAGACAAGGGAAAAATTCTGTAGAAGAATATTATCAGGAATTACAAACTGGCATGATTAGATGTGGTATTGTTGAGGAGAATGAAGCTATGCTTGCACGTTTTCTGGGTGGATTAAATAGAGAGATTCAGACCATTCTAGACTATAAGGAGTATACTAATATCACTCGTTTATTCCATCTTGCTTGTAAAGCTGAACGTGAAGTGCAGGATCGACAAGCATTGGGGCGAACTAACTTTTCTGCAGGCCGACCTTCATCATGGACACCACGTGCATCTTCTACTTCAACTGCACCAGCACCTCCATCCGGTGCCACCTCCAGCCGTGATACAAGGAAACAGGCACAACCACCATTATCTTCCAAGAGCGCACCTGCGGGTCCTGCACATCGTTCTTCTTCTTCCATGGCATGAATAGGGCATACAAGTGATATTATTTGTCGTCGTTGTAAGGGAGGAGGTCATTATGCGAGGGAATGCAAATCTCCGCATGTGATGATTGCTACCGCGGATGGTGGATATGAGTCCGCTAGTGACTATGATGAGGAGACATTGGCTCTTATTACACGTGAAGAACATGGTGGAGATGATTCTGATCATGAGACGCAATACATGGCTCCTGAAGACGCTGACAGGTATGAATGTTTAGTTGCTCAACGTGTTTTGAGTGTGCAGGTCACACAAGCTGAGCAAAATCAGAGGCACAATTTGTTCCATACCAAGGGAGTTGTGAAGGAACGTTCTGTGCGCGTCATAATAGACGGAGGGAGCTGCAACAACTTGGCTAGCATGGAGATGGTGGAGAAGCTTTCTCTCACCACAAGACCACATCCACATCCTTACTACATCCAATGGTTCAACAACAGCGGCAAGGTTAAGGTAACACGTACTGTTCGTGTGCATTTTAGTATCTCTACATATGCTGATTATGTTGATTGTGATGTGGTACCTATGCAAGCATGTTCCTTATTACTTGGTGATAGAGGCAAAGGTGTCCCGTCTTTCGATGAGATGGTGAATTTCGCTTTGGTGGAAGTCGACTTTGACGATCCGACTACGAACGTGCGAGGACGTCGCGCCTTAGCAATCGCTAAACCAACTCCGAGAGGTTATTGACCACGCCGGAGCACGATCAACCTGACCACGAGGGTCTGTTTCCTGCGAGCAAACGAAGAACAAGCAAGAAACTAAGATTGCAATCTGCATATTGCGAATATAAGATGAAAGCTTTATTGATCAAGGTGGGGTTCTGTGACGCCTTTGTCTGGTCGTTGAACACAAACGAAGTACGCGAAGTTGCAGCTATGGCGAACTTTTAATCTAAACAAAACCCAAAGTCTAAACGATGCCCTAAGGGCTGTATATATGGAGGAAGAGGGGGGAATTTCGTGACCCTTGGTGGAGGGGTCCGAAATCAACCCTATCTCTTGTTTCCCCACACATACGGACTCTAAAAATAGCCTATACTTATGTATTTCGAAATTACATGGGCCTGGCCCAATAATAAGGTGACGCAACACCTAAAATAGCCTCGGGACGAAATTTATGAAGTGGCATCTTGTATATTTCGTCCAAGGCTTCATGCACCCATTATGGTGGCTTCAAAGTCCTGAAATCATCACTTGTAACTCCGTTCTTGTTCCCCTTGCGCATGCCATCATCTCCATGCTTGTTCTTGCTCCAATGTTCATCCTTCTCCAAGCTAGACCCTTCATTTGTAAGCAAAACAAATGTATCCAATTTAGGCAGCATCATATTCTCATGAACATTAGAATCATTACCAAGAAACGAAAGTACCTGGTAATTTAGTTGGCGTGCACGAGCTCTAGTAATTGGTCCAGTATGTATAGCAGCAGGGGCTGTGGGTGTAACAATTGTATTGATGTCCTCATCATCCTCCCCTTCTTGAAATGAAGTCGTCCTCGACGGAAGTTCATCTTCCTCACCCAAATAAGGCTTCAAATCTGCAATGTTAAAAGTGGGACTAATCCCAAAATCTGCAGGCAGCTCAAGTTTATATGCATTATCATTTATTTTCTCTAACACCTTAAAGGGACCATCAGCACGTGGCATTAACTTTGATTTGCGCAAATCAGGAAATCTATCCTTACGCAAATGTAACCAAACAAGATCTCCACGTGCAAACACAACATGTTTTCTACCCTTATCTCCAGCAAGTTTATATTTAGCATTCATGCGCTCAATGTTTTCCTTAGTTAACTCATGCATTTTTAAAATCAATTCAGCACGTTGTTTAGCATCAAAATTAACCTTCTCCGAAGATGGAAGAGGCAACAAATCAATAGGTGCACGAGGTAGGAAACCATACACAACTTCAAAAGGGCACATCTTAGTAGTAGAATGCAATGAACGATTATAAGCAAATTCAATATGAGGCAAGCATTCCTCCCACATTTTCTTATTATTTTTCAAAACAGCCCTAAGCATAGTAGACAACGTTCTATTGACTACTTCAGTTTGTCCATCAGTTTGGGGGTGACAAGTAGTACTAAAAAGCAGTTTAGTCCCCAACTTAGCCCATAAACATCTCCAAAAGTGGCTAAGAAATTTAGTATCACGATCTGAAACAATAGTATTTGGCACACCATGCAAGCGAATAATTTGACGAAAGAACAAATCAGCAACATTAACAGCATCATCGCTTTTATGACATGGTATAAAGTGTGCCATTTTTGAGAATCTATCCACGACAACAAATATGCTATCCCTCCCCTTCTTTGTTCGAGGTAAACCTAAAACAAAGTCCATAGATATATCCTCCCAAGGAACACTAGGTACAGGCAAAGGCATATATAAACCATGAGGATTGAGTCGTGACTTAGCTTTTTGACATGTAGTGCATCGAGCAATAAAACGCTCAACATCCCGTCTCATCTTTGGCCAAAAGAAATGTGTAGCAAGTACGTCCTCCGTCTTCTTCACGCCAAAGTGTCCCATTAATCCTCCTCCATGTGCCTCCTGCAACAACAAAAGACGAACGGAGCTAGCTGGAATGCATAGCTTGTTAGCACGAAACACAAATCCATCGTTAACGACAAACTTGTTCCACATTCTTCCTTCTTTACAATTCTGAATTACATCTTTAAAATCAGCATCATGCACATATTGATCTTTGATGGTCTCCAAACCAAATATTTTGAAGTCAAGTTGTGAAAGCATAGGATAGCGACGAGACAATGCATCAACAATAACATTTTCTTTTCCCTTCTTGTGTTTAATGACATAAGGGAAAGTCTCAATGAATTCAACCCATTTAGCATGTCTACGATTCAGTTTAGCTTGACTTTTAATATGTTTCAAAGATTCATGATCAGAATGTATAACAAATTCTTTGGGCCATAAATAATGTTGCCATGTTTCTAAAGTCCGAACAAGAGCATATAATTCTTTATCATAAGTAGAATAATTCAGACTAGGCCCACTCAATTTTTCAGAAAAGTATGCAACGGGTTTGCCATCTTGTAATAACACACCTCCTAATCCAATTCCACTAGCATCACATTCAAGCTCAAAAGTCTTACTAAAATCAGGAAGTTGGAGTAAAGGAGCATGTGTCAACTTATCTTTCAATACGGAGAAGGCTTCTTCCTGTGCGGTACCCCAAAGAAAAGGCACATCTTTCTTTGTAAGCTCATTGAGAGGTGCAGCAATGGTGCTGAAATCTCTCACAAAACGCCTATAGAATCCAGCGAGGCCAAGAAAACTCCTCACTTGTGTGACCGTTTTGGGCTGCGGCCAACTCTCAATAGCTTCAATCTTGGCTTTATCAACTTCAATTCCCTGTGGAGTAACAACATAGCCAAGAAAAGATACTCGGTCGGTGCAAAAGGTGCACTTCCCAAGGTTACCAAACAAACGTGCATCACGTAAAGCAATAAAAACAGCACGTAAATGTTCCAAATGTTCTTCCAAAGATCTGCTATAAATCAATATGTCATCAAAGTAAACTACCACAAATCGTCCAATGAAAACACGTAAAACTTCGTTCATTAATCTCATGAAAGTACTAGGTGCATTAGTTAACCCAAAAGGCATGACTAACCACTCATATAATCCAAACTTAGTTTTAAATGCTGTTTTCCATTCATCTCCCAATTTCATACGAATTTGATGGTAGCCACTACGCAAATCAACTTTGGAGAATATTGTAGAGCCACTCAATTCATCAAGCATATCATCTAGCCTAGGAATAGGATGACGATAACGAATAGTAATATTATTAATGCCTCTACAATCAACACACATACGTGATGTACCATCCTTTTCGGCACTAGAATAATAGGAACAGCACAAGGACTAAGGGATTCGCGTATATAACCTTTGTCGAGAAGCTCTTGTACTTGACGCATAATCTCCTTCGTCTCCTCTGGATTGGTACGGTATGGTGCACGGTTTGGCAGTGAAGCACCGGGAATTAAGTCAATCTGATGCTCAATCCCTCGAATAGGCGGTAATCCCGGTGGCACGTCTTGTGGAAAAGCGTCAGCGAACTCCTGCAAAATGTTAGTGACAGCAGGAGGCAAAGAGGAAGGCACGTCCTCGAATGAAAATAATGCCTCTTTGCACACAAAAGCATAGCAAACAGATTTGCTGAAATCTAGCTCATCAATATCAGATTTGGTGGCAAATAAACATGCACTTTTCAATTTAATTTCAGAAGCAACACTAGATGGCTTATTATTAGGCTTCATTTGTTGCTCAAATTCTTTTGCCACAATCTGATTTTCACTCTTATTCTTCTCCTGTTGTGCTTTATTAGCTCTATTAATATCATCTTTCAAAATGGAATCAGGAGTCATAGGAAGCAAAGTAATATTTTTATCCTTATGAACAAGAGTATAGTGATTGTTTCTACCATGGTGTACAAAATTTTTATCAAATTGCCATGGTCTACCAAGTAATAAGGAACATGCTTGCATAGGTACCACATCACAATCAACATAATCAGCATATGTAGAGATACTTCAACTGCACCAGCACCTCCATCCGGTGCCACCTCCAGCCGTGATACAAGAAAACAGGCACAACCACCATTATCTGCCAAGAGCGCACCTGCGGGGCCTGCACAGCGTTCTTCTTCTTCCATGGCATCAACAGGGCACACAAGTGATATTATTTGTCGTCGTTGTAAGGGAGGAGGTCATTATGCGAGGGAATGCAAATCTCCGCGTGTGATGATTGCTACCGCGGATGGTGGATATGAGTCCGCTAGTGACTATGATGAGGAGACATTGGCCCTTATTACACGTGAAGAACATGGTGGAGATGATTCTGATCATGAGACGCAATACATGGCTCCTGAAGACGCTGACAGGTATGAATGTTTAGTTGCTCAACGTGTTTTGAGTGTGCAGGTCACACAAGCTGAGCAAAATCAGAGGCACAATTTGTTCCATACCAAGGGAGTTGTGAAGGAACGTTCTGTGCGCGTCATAATAGACGGAGGGAGCTGCAACAACTTGGCTAGCATGGAGATGGTGGAGAAGCTGTCTCTCACCACAAGACCACATCCACATCCTTACTACATCCAATGGTTCAACAACAGCGGCAAGGTTAAGGTAACACGTACTGTTCGTGTGCATTTTAGTATCTCTACATATGCTGATTATGTTGATTGTGATGTGGTACCTATGCAAGCATGTTCCTTATTACTTGGTAGACCATGGCAATTTGATAAAAATTCTGTACACCATGGTAGAAACAATCACTATACTCTTGTTCATAAGGATAAAAATATTACTTTGCTTCCTATGACTCCTGATTCCATTTTGAAAGATGATATTAATAGAGCTAATAAAGCACAACAGGAGAAGAATAAGAGTGAAAATCAGATTGTGGCAAAAGAATTTGAGCAACAAATGAAGCCTAATAATAAACCATCTAGTGTTGCTTCTGAAGTTAAATTGAAAAGTGCATGTTTGTTTGCCACCAAATCTGATATTGATGAGCTAGATTTCAGCAAATCTGTTTGCTATGCTTTTGTGTGCAAAGAGGCATTATTTTCATTCGAGGACGTGCCTTCCTCTTTGCCTCCTGCTGTCACTAACATTTTGTAGGAGTTCGCTGACGTTTTTCCACAAGACGTGCCACCGGGATTACCGCCTATTCGAGGGATTGAGCATCAGATTGACTTAATTCCCGGTGCTTCACTGCCAAACCGTGCACCATACCGTACCAATCCAGAGGAGACGAAGGAGATTATGCGTCAAGTACAAGGGCTTCTCGACAAAGGTTATATACGCGAATTCCTTAGTCCTTGTGCTGTTCCTATTATTCTAGTGCCGAAAAAGGATGGTACATCACGTATGTGTGTTGATTGTAGAGGCATTAATAATATTACTATTCATTATTGTCATCCTATTCCTAGGCTAGATGATATGCTTGATGAATTGAGTGTGATGAGGACATCAATACAATTGTTACACCCACAGCCCCTGCTGCTATACATACTGGACCAATTACTAGAGGTCGTGCACGCCAACTAAATTACCAGGTACTTTCGTTTCTTGGTAATGATTCTAATGTTCATGAGAATATGATGCTGCCTAAATTGGATACATTTGTTTTGCTTACAAATGAAGGGTCTAGCTTGGAGAAGGATGAACATTGGAGCAAGAACAAGCATGGAGATGATGGCATGCACAAGGGGAACAAGAACGGAGTTACAAGTGATGATTTCAGGACTTTGAAGCCACCATAATGGGTGCATGAAGCCTTGGACGAAATATACAAGATGCCACTTCATAAATTTCGTCCCGAGGCTATTTTAGGTGCTGCGTCACCTTATTATTGGGCCAGGCCCATGTAATTTCGAAATACATAAGTATAGGCTATTTTTAGAGTCCGTATGTGTGGGGAAACAAGAGATAGGGTTGATTTCGGACTCCTCCACCAAGGGCCACGAAATTCCCCCCCCTCTTCCTCCATATATACAGCCCTTAGGGCATCGTTTAGACTTTGGGTTTTGTTTAGATTAAAAGTTCGCCATAGCTGCAACTTCGCGTACTTCGTTTGTGTTCAACGACCAGACAAAGGCGTCACAGAACCCCACCTTGATCAATAAAGCTTTCATCTTATATTCGCAATATCCAGATTGCAATCTTAGTTTCTTGCTTGTTCTTCGTTTGCTCGCAGGAAACAGACCCTCGTGGTCAGGTTGATCGTGCTCCGGCGTGGTCAATAACCTCTCGGAGTTGGTTTAGCGATTGCTAAGGCGCGACGTCCTCGCACGTTCGTAGTCGGATCGTCAAAGTCGACTTCCACCAAAGCGAAATCCACCATCTCATCGAAAGACGGGACACCTCCGCCTCTATCACTTTTTTTCCTCTTTTTTTTTTGCTCCGCAACAAATTTTTTTCGAAAAAGTCTACAAATGGTCTAAAAACTGCCTAGCCAGAATTTTCCAGACTTAGTTTTTTCTTTTGAAATTGGAACTATTTTTCTTCTGAGGATGGCTCGGAAGTTGGGGAGTCCTTCTCTGTCACGACTCGGAGTATCGCGTGATCTGGAAATCGAGAACAATGCAACAATTACTGGACTCGGACTAGGACTGGTGGCGGAGATGAATCTGGTGGAACTCGGACTGGTGGCGGAGATGAATCTGGTGGAACACGGACAGGTGGCGGATATATGTTGCGGGTGAACTCGGATTGGCGTGATGGCGGCGGATATGTGGTGGCGTATATGGATTCGGATTGGCGGTGAATATGTGGTGGCGGTATATGGCAACAACGACGATGATGATGCGATGGTGATATATGGCAGCGGCGACGTGACAACCTGTGAACAGAACTCGAAACTCTAAAAGACTAGACGCTAAGACCAGCAACTGGACACGACGATGCAACCGCAAATTCAACAAAGCAAATACAGAAAAGATTATGCAAGGCTCAGATTGGTTCGGATGGGATGAACTAACCCTAATTTTTTTTGGCTTTTTCGTGGACTATAGGTATGAAGAACAGACTCGATCTAAACTACGAAAAACTGTAAAATCTCACCGAGCAACCTGGAAATCTGATACCACTGGATAGAGGCAAAGGTGTCCCGTCTTTCGATGAGATGATGGATATCGCTTTGGTGGCAGTCGACTTTGACGATCCGACTACGGACGTGCGAGGACGTCGCGCCTTAGCAATCGCTAAACCAACTCCGAGAGGTTATTGACCATGCCGGAGCACGATCAACCTGACCACGAGGGTCTGTTTCCTGCGAGCAAACGAAGAACAAGCAAGAAACTGAGATTGCAATCTGGATATTGCGAATATAAGATGAAAGCTTTATTGATCAAGGTGGGGTTCTGTGACGCCTTTGTCTGGTCGTTGAACACAAACGAAGTACGCGAAGTTGCAGCTATGGCGGACTTTTAATCTAAACAAAACCCAAAGTCTAAACGGTGCCCTAAGGGCTGTATATATGGAGGAAGAGACGGGGAATTTCGTGGCCCTTGGTGGAGGGGTCCGAAATCAACCCTATCTCTTATTTCCCCACACATACGGACTCTAAAAATAGCATATACTAATGTATTTCGAAATTACATGGGCCTGGCCCAATAATAAGGTGACGCAGCACCTAGAATAGCCTCGGGACGAAATTTATGAAGTGGCATCTTGTATATTTCGTCCAAGGCTTCATGCACCCATTATGGTGGCTTCAAAGTCCTGAATTCATCACTTGTAACTCCGTTCTGGTTCCCCTTGCGCATGGCTTCATCTCCATGCTTGTTCTTGCTCCAATGTCCGTCCTTCTCCAAGCTAGGCCCTTCACTTGTAAGCAAAACAAATGTATCCAATTCAGGCAGCATCATATTCTCATGAACATTAGAATCATTACCAAGAAATGAAAGTACCTGATAATTTAATTGGCGTGCGCGAGCTCTAGTAATTGGTCCAGTATATGTAGCAGTAGGGGCTGTGGGTGTAACAATGGTATTGATGTCCTCATCATGGGCCAACAGGCCTTTGTCTCATGGAGGGTTGGCAGGCCGTGACTGGATCTGGCGCTACTGGCCTAGGCGCTGCCCTCGTGCGGTCAACGCATGCATGGTAGGTAGGAGGAACCAGGGGAGGTCGACGTAGGCGAGGGAAGCGGTGGGTCGGCGAGGAAGTCCTGGAGATGGTCGCCGGCGATGGCTGGCACAGGCTGGACGCCAGGGTCGGCGGCTGAACATGCTCCCATCCAGATCCAGCCGGACGCAAGGCGGGGCTAGAGGCAACAATGACGGTGGAACTCGAGCTCCGGCGGCGGCGCTGGTTCACTATGACAAAAAGAAACGAGATGAGGCTGACGGTCAGGAAGGAGCGGCATGATGGGGAGAAGGAAGGAGAAGGTGCAGAGGGACGGCGACTTGACCTTCTACTCACCGATGGTGGGGTCCTTCTTCGGGTGGTGGTGATGAACGAAACGGGGAGGGGGCTACGGAAGTCGTGGACGGCTGGGGCGACGGAGATCCCATCTGAGAGTGTTCGATGCAGGGGATGTGGCATGGTGAGGGACTTGGTGGGAGAGTTGAGGAGGTCATGGAGGCATGATGAGACGGCGAGCTGCTGGTCTCGGCCACCTCGGGAAGAAGCAGAGGAGGATCTCAACACAGGGGCTCGTCCACTCGCTCGTGGTTGACTTCGGGAGTAGGGAAGGAAGGCGCAAGGAGGCAAGGAAGCTCGGGGTAGGAGGCCTCGGGTGTCGGCTACAGGAGCGAGACGCTGCAGGCGCGGGGCTGCTCGGCCTTCGGCTGATGTGTCGGAGGGTGGGGTCCGACGAGGAGCACGAGAAGCTACTGCAGGCTTCGGTGGCCCTAGACGGGATCGATGGATGAACTAGATCGGGAGCTGGAGGCGATGAGTTGGTCTGCTGTTGAACGAGGGAGGATTGGCTTGTTGTGGTTGGGCGGCGGCGGAAAACGAGGAATGTGGTCAAAGAGGATCTGGATCAAGGAGAAGGTGGCTGGTCTGGTGGTCGAGAAGGAGGAGGTTGCGGTGTAATTGGGCGATGGGGAAAATGAGGAGGAGACCATGTGGATTGTGGCGGCGGCCCTATGGGACATCTCCTAGGATCTAGGGTTTGGTCTGGTTATAAAGCGGGTGGATTAGCTTAGGGGCTAAATGGACCCTCCGATCAAAATCAAATGGTCAGTAATTAAATAGGTAGGGAGTCCAACTAAGAAAAATGGAGATGTTTTAGGGATGTTAGGGGATGATCCGGACCCATCGGTAACAACAACCCGGGTCATGTTCGGGACATCTTTCGGACGCGCGCGAGGGGGCTGAGTATTGCACGAAGAGGGGTTAGACGGTCGCAGTCAAGTGTGGTTGGACTGAGAATGGTCATCGAAGATAAGCGGTTTGGCAACAGACCGCGGAGACACGGAGAGAGGCGGCAACTACGAACGGTTACGAGCTTTATGAAAACAAGTGGATGCAATGCTCGCGATGACATGATGAAATGCAACAAACAATAAAACACACGGTAACAACAAAATAACTAGAAGGCTTCTGGAGTGTCAGTCTCGGGTCGTCATAGTAATAGAGGCGAGGGTGTCCCAATCTTTCGATGAGATGATAACTATCGATTTGGTGGAGACGACTTTGACGATCCGACTACAAACGTGCACGACGTTGCGCCTTAGCAATCGCTAAACCAATCTCCTGAGGTTACTGATGATGCCGGAAGCACGGTCAGCCTGACCACGAAGGTCTATTCCTGCAAGCAACCAAAGAACGAGCAAGAATATGATAAAGCAATCTGAATATTGCAAATATATATGAGGTATTGATAATGGTGGGGATCCGTAAGCGGTCTTGGTCTGGTCGTTGGACACAAACGAAGTACACGAAGTTGCAATGGCTAACTTTTAACTAAACAAATCCCAAGGAAAAGCTACTAGATGGATCTACTTATATATGAGCAAGGGGTGGCGGCCAAGGAGGTGGGAGGACGTCCCAAGCCAGCCTAAAACTAAATCTAGGTCGTACAAGGCCAATGGGCCCAAGTGGAGGTGATGTAACACCTTTGGACTTGTAGTTTGACTCGGATTCTGCTGCAGCATCAGATTGTTTCGTCCACAACTCAATGCTCCGGACGAATTTGAAGGTGATTCCAATTGGGTTGGAAAGTGCACGAAATCTAGTTTCCAACAAAAAAAGAATCACCCAATTCGGAGTCCGAATGAAAAACTTGTGTGCGTTTTGAGTCAGGTATGTCTGTGCAGTCCGAATCTGAATCCAGAACGTGAGAGACTTGGACTCTATCTTCTCTTGGGCCAAAAGTGACGTGAGAGAACTTTTTGGAAAGCAAATAAACATCTCTTTCTTCCTTATCTTCACATGTGGATTGTACAAATGTCCCATACACCTGCAATTAGACAAAACACAAAAGTGTGTGAAGTATTTTTGTTCTGGATAACATAAATAGATTATTGAATAGTTTGCACTAGAAATCACCTGACAAATATGCATATATGCAATATTTTTGGTCATATCCAAGGTAGTCATGTCCTCATCATCCTCCCCTTCTTGAAAATAAAGCCGTCCTCGGCGTTGCTTAATCTGGAATGTGGCTAACAAAAGAGACAAGGTGTACATGTTGTATATGTATATGTCATCCATTTTTACTTCCCTTGATTTTTGCATATATGACACATGAATAGATGAGTAACTTGCATAGTTCATAAAATCTAAAGCCAAAAAATTAGCACAAGAAGTAGAAGGCATGAAAATATTGCAACTCAGTTTGCACATATAAGTGAAGCTCTTATTCATTTCAAAAGATTGACAATGTTCATCATTAAACCATCCCAACATTGGTGAATAAACCTTACTTGCATCAAATTTACATGCTACAAAATGCTTAAATAAGCAAACATGCAATAAGTCATTCAACACAGAATCATCACCAAGATTAGAGGTCATATCAAAATGATTAAACATTGGTTCTTTTGCATCAATAGTTAATTCAATGGGTGCACTCAAAATTGTTGGTATTTCAGTTGTTTGATCACATGGCAAAGTCAAATTATCAACGTAGTCCTCTAAAATAGGTGGTGTGATCAAAGTAGTGGGTAGCTCATCAGATGGTGCATTCAAATTGACAAGGCATTCATCATTCTCATGTAGAGATGGAAGATCAGTACCTTTGTCATTACCTCTTATGATCAACTCAGATGATGTAGCCACTCTCGGGGGCGATGTGTCACATGGTGGATGTGATGAAGTCCTGACACTTGATAGAGGCGGGGGTGTCCCGATCTTTCGATGAGATGATAACTATCGATTTGGTGGAGACGACTTTGACGATCCGACTACAAACGTGCACGACGTTGCGCCTTAGCAATCGCTAAACCAATCTCCTGAGGTTACTGACGATGCCGGAAGCACGGTCAGCCTGACCACGAAGGTCTATTCCTGCAAGCAATCGAAGAACGAGCAAGAATATGATAAAGCAATCTGAATATTGCAAATATATATGAAGTATTGATAATGGTGGGGATCCGTAAGCGGTCTTGGTCTGGTCGTTGGACACAAACGAAGTACACGAAGTTGCAATGGCTAACTTTTAACTAAACAAATCCCAAGGAAAAGCTACTAGATGGATCTACTTATATAGGAGCAAGGGGTGGCGGCCAAGGAGGTGGGAGGACGTCCCAAGGCAGCCTAAAACTAAATCTAGGTCTTACAAGGCCAATGGGCCCAAGTGGAGGTGATGTAACACCTTTGGACTTGTAGTTTGACTCGGATTCTGCTGCAGCATCAGATTGTTTCGTCCACAACTCAACGCTCCGGACGAATTTGAAGGTGATTCCAATTGGGTTGGAAAGTGCACGAAATCTAGTTTCCAACAAAAAAAGAATCACCCAATTCGGAGTCCATATGAAAAACTTGTGTGCGTTTTGAGTCAGGTATGTCTGTGCAGTCCGAATCTGAATCCAGAACGTGAGAGACTTGGACTCTATCTTCTCTTGGGCCAAAAGTGACGTGAGAGAACTTTTTGGACAGCAAATAAACATCTCTTTCTTCCTTATCTTCATATGTGGATTGTACAAATGTCCCATACACCTACAATTAGACAAAACACAAAAGTGTGTGAAGTATTTTTGTTCTGGATAACACAAATAGATTATTGAATAGTTTGCACTAGAAATCACCTGACAAATATGCATATATGCAATATTTTTGGTCATATCCAAGGTAGTCATGTCCTCATCATCCTCCCCTTCTTGAAAATAAAGCCGTCCTCGGCGTTGCTTAATCTGAAATGTTGCTAACAAAAGAGACAAGGTGTACATGTTGTATATGTATATGTCATCCATTTTTACTTCCCTTGATTTTTGCATATATGACACATGAATAGATGAGTAACTTGCATAGTTCATAAAATCTAAAGCCAAAAAATTAGCACAAGAAGTAGAAGGCATGAAAATATTGCAACTCAGTTTGCACATATAAGTGAAGCTCTTATTCATTTCAAAAGATTGACAATGTTCATCATTAAACCATCCCAACATTGGTGAATAAACCTTACTTGCATCGAATTTACATGCTACAACATGCTTAAATAAGCAAACATGCAATAAGTCATTCAACACAGAATCATCACCAAGATTAGAGGTCATATCAAAATGATTAAACATTGGTTCTTTTGCATCAATAGTTAATTCAATGGGTGCACTCAAAATTGTTGGTATTTCAGTTGTTTGATCACATGGCAAAGTCAAATTATCAACGTAGTCCTCTAAAATAGGTGGTGTGATCAAAGTAGTGGGTAGCTCATCAGATGGTGCATTCAAATTGACAAGGCATTCATCATTCTCATGTAGAGATGGAAGATCAGTACCTTTGTCATTACCTCTTATGATCAACTCAGATGATGTAGCCACTCTCGGGGGCGATGTGTCACATGGTGGAGGTGATGTAGTCCTGACAACAATGGATGTGGTTGTCATAGTATGCCTAGTAGTTGAAGGAACAATCATATCAACTCTTGGAATGTGCACCGTGCGTTTGTTCTCCTCGTGGCCAACACGTCGTTTTATTTCCTGTTCAACTTTGCAAGCAAGATGAAACAAATGGTCCATAGGATAACACTCTTCATGAATTAGTATCTCTTGAATATCACGGTTTAATCCTCCCCAAAATCTATCCATAAAATCATCTTCACTTTCTTCTAAAGAGGAATGCAACAAGGTAGTTTGTAAATCATCATAATATTTTGTTACAGTTTCACTACCTTGTTTTAAGTGTTGCAACTTCTTAATCATGTCACGAGTATAATAAGCAGGGACGAAAGTATGTCGCATGGCAAGTTTCAAATCATCCCAAGTAGTAGGTATATAATCAGGGTGTAACCGACAATATTCACTCCACCAAACTAAAGCATAACTAGTGAAAGAACCAACCGCAACCTGAACCTTTTTATGGTCATCGAAATTATGGGAAGCAAATATATTTTTTATGTCGAACTCCCATTCAATATATAAAGCAGGTCTAAAACGGCCATTAAATGGTGGTATAGATACATTAACCTGATCATGTGCATTTGGATGTTTGTGCACCTCTCGTGACGGTTGTGGTATTTGCATAGGTGGTGGCATGTCTCCTGCGATCGACAAAGCCCATGAATTGACTCTGGATCCTGTCATGATTAGTAGAACAAGAAACAAAATCCAAAAATAATATTCCTATAACTACTAGGATGTGGTGGTAAAATGCTCACAGTAAAGCAAATATCAATGTCTTACAAGTTCTTACCATGCAGCAGGCGGTGATCGGCAACCAGCGGTGTCAAGTAACTCCGAATATTGAGTGAAGCGATTGCCAGGGGAGCGTACGTATACACGGTGTAGAAATATGTGGAGCTAGGTTGGCTATATATGGTAGCAAAAGATTAGCAATAATCAATTCAAAGATGTAATGTTGAATAAACGCTCAACGACGGTACTGTGCTGGTCCTAGGCTAGACCGGACTAGAGACGCGAGCCTAGAACACTAATGAGGTCACGGCGTAGCACAACTAGCATCAATGAAGGATACTAAGTAGCTCTGGACAGCAAGATATAAGTGAAGATCACAACGGCAGTAAAGATAATGATGAAAAACAACTGCCAAACAGGATATACAACAACTCTCTCTCCAACTTTCCTCTTGAAAAGTTTGAGCCAATTTTCTGATAAATTCTTTCAAAGAATGCTACTAACTCAAGCTTTCCAGTGCAAAAAGAATCACTCAAGTCCGAGTTGATATGAGGAGTCAAAGAATTCTAAAACTGGCCTGAAAAATTGGAACAAGCTGTGTTCACGAACTTCAGAGGGCAAAAAGACCTATTTAGAAGCCGATTTTGAGGTGTCAAATATTGAACTTGCTTCTGCAACTATTTATATGCGGCTCGTCGCTAGCTTCAATTTGAGTACTCACGGAGCCAAAACGGACTTCGTATGAGGAAGATACACCTGTTTTACTGAACAGTGCGCAAAACAGATTCCAATCCGAATTCAGGTACGAGATCGATTCTAGATAGATCCGATTTTTTTTCTCTTTTTTTTTCTCACGCTTTTTTTTTCTTTTTCTTCTCTCTCTTTTTTTTTTCCTCTTTTTTTTCCTCTATCTTTTTTTCTCCCTCTTTCCAAGACAAACTAGATAAGATGCAGATTGGATCAGGCGAAGATGTGAATGACCTCAACTATGATTATGACAATGAACAATGCGTAGCACATGGTGGAAATTAATGGATGGGATGGTGGACAGCGGAAGGGATAATGATGCAGTGGCGGCGTGACTAATGTGAACAGAACTCGAAACTCTAAAGGAACTAGACACTAAGACCAGCAACTAACACGACGATGCAACCGATAATTCAACTATGCAAGCAACGAATAGAAAATTGCAAAGGCTCAGACTGGCTTGGATAAATGATGAACAGATCTAACTTTTTTTTTGTGGCTTTTTCTTGGACAATAGGTAAGAAAATACATCTAATCTAGGAAAAACTGGAAATTCTCACCGAGCAACCTGAAAACTGATACCACTTGATAGAGGCGAGGGTGTCCCGATCTTTCGATGAGATGATAACTATCGATTTGGTGGAGACGACTTTGACGATCCGACTACAAACGTGCACGATGTTGCGCCTTAGCAATCGCTAAACCAATTTCCTGAGGTTACTGATGATGCCGGAAGCACGGTCAGCCTGACCACGAAGGTCTATTCCTGCAAGCAACCGAAGAACGAGCAAGAATATGATAAAGCAATCTGAATATTGCAAAAATATATGAGGTATTGATAATGGTGGGGATCCGTAAGCGGTCTTGGTCTGGTCGTTGGACACAAACGAAGTACACGAAGTTGCAATGGCTAACTTTTAACTAAACAAATCCCAAGGAAAAGCTACTAGATGGATCTACTTATATATGAGCAAGGGGTGGCGGCCAAGGAGGTGGGAGGACGTCCCAAGGCAGCCTAAAACTAAATCTAGGTCGTACAAGGCCAATGGGCCCAAGTGGAGGTGATGTAACACCTTTGGACTTGTAGTTTGACTCGGATTCTGCTGCAGCATCAGATTGTTTCGTCCACAACTCAATGCTCCGGACGAATTTGAAGGTGATTCCAATTGGGTTGGAAAGTGCACGAAATCTAGTTTCCAACAAAAAAAGAATCACCCAATTCGGAGTCCGTATGAAAAACTTGTGTGCGTTTTGAGTCAGGTATGTCTGTGCAGTCCGAATCTGAATTCAGAACGTGAGAGACTTGGACTCTATCTTCTCTTGGGCCAAAAGTGACGTGAGAGAACTTTTTGGAAAGCAAATAAACATCTCTTTCTTCCTTATCTTCACATGTGGATTGTACAAATGTCCCATACACCTGCAATTAGACAAAACACAAAAGTGTGTGAAGTATTTTTGTTCCGGATAACATAAATAGATTATTGAATAGTTTGCACTAGAAATCACCTGACAAATATGCATATATGCAATATTTTTGGTCATATCCAAGGTAGTCATGTCCTCATCACATAGTGCTCACGCCCGGCCATAGAGTTGCACACTCTCGTCAGCATCATCGCACACACACTGCCGCGGAAGTTGCACATGCACAGTCGGGTATTTGCTCACGGGCGACTACGGAGTTGCACACCCTGGCCAACATAGTTGCTAACACACTGTAACGCCCTCGATGTGGCTATATCTCCCACGTGTCGAAGCACGACTTAGAGGCATAACCGCATTGAAAGCAATGTCGCAAGTGAGGTAATCTTCGCAAAAAACCCGTGTAATACAATAGGGGAAAAGATACATAGTTGGCTTACAATCGCCACTTCACACAATTACATGAATAAAGCAATACATCAACCAGATACAATCAAGGTCCGACTACGGAACCAAAATAAAAGAAGACTACCCCAAATGCTACACAGATCCCCGATCAACCCCAACTGGGCTCCACTACTGATCAACTGGTAATGGATCAACACAAAGGACAAGATCTTCATCGAGCTCCTCCTTGAGCTTGGTTGCGTCACCTGCACGGTCTCATCGGCACCTACAAGTTGGTTTTGGAAGTATCTGTGAGTCACAGGGACTCAGCAATCTCACACCCTCGCGATCAAGAATATTTAAGCTTATGGGTAAGGTAAAGGTATGATGTGGAGCTGCAGCAAGCGACTAGCTTATATGGTGGCTAACATACGCAAAAGAGAGCGAGAAGAGAAGGCAAAAGCACGCTCGAACATCTATGATCAAGAAGTGATCCTAGAACAACCTACGTCAAGCATAACTCCAACACCATGTTCACTTCCCGGACTCCGCCGGAAAGAGACCATCATGGTTACACACGCGGTTGATGCATTTTAATTAAGGTCAACTTTAGGTTTTCTACAACCGGACATTAACAAATTCCCATCTGCCCATAACCGCGGGCACGGCTTTCAAAAGTTCAAATCCCTGCAGGGTGTCCTAACTTAGCCCATCACAAGCTCTCACGGTCAACGAAGGATATTCCTTCTAGCGGGAAGACCCGATCAGACTCGGAATCCCGGTTATAAGACATTTCGACAATGATAAAACAAATCTAGGAACACCGCCCGAATTTGCCGACAAATCCCGATAGGAGCTGCACATATCTCATTCTCAGGGCACACTCAGATGAGCGCTCCATACAACTAAAACCAAAACTCGAGTTTCCCCGAGGGGGCGCTTCACAGGACTCTAGTTTGGACCAACACTAAGAGGAGCACTAGCCCGGGGGGGTAAAATAATGATGACCCTCAGGAGCGCGACTCCCAAGGGAAAAGAAAAGGCTAGGTGGCAAATGGTAAAACCAATGTTGGGCATTGCTGGAGGAGTTTTATTCAAGGCGAACTGTCAAGGGGTTCCCATAATAGCCCAACCGCGTAAGGAACGCAAAACCCGGGAACATAACACTGATATGACGGAAACTAGGGCGGCAAGAGTGGAACAAAACACCAGGCATAAAGCCGAGCCTTCCACCCTTTACCAAGTATATAGATGCATTAATTAAATAAGATATATTGTGATATCCCAACAAGTAAACATGTTCCAACAAGGAACAACATCTCCATGTTCCAACAAGGAACAAACTTCAATCTTCACCTGCAACTAACAACGCTATAAGAGGGGCTGAGCAAAGCGGTAACATAGCCAAACAACGGTTTCCTAGGACAAGGTGGGTTAGAGGCTTGGCCTAACAATATGGGAGGCATGATAAGCAAGTGGTAGGTATCGCAGCATAGGCATAGCAAAAGAGCGAGCATCTAGCAAGCAAAGATAGAAGTGATTTCGAGGGTATGGTCATCTTGCCTGAAATCCCGCAAGGAAGAAGAACGAGTCCATGAAGAAGACACACGGACGTAGACGAATGATCCTCACAAACGCGATGTTACCGGATTACCGAGAAGAAGTACACCAGAAAGAAAGCAAACAACATAGTAAACAACCAACACATCAACATGGCATGATGCACAATCGAGTATGATGCATGTCCGGTTTAATGAAGCATGGCATGGCAAAGTGCACAAACAATACTACAAATTAAGTGGAGCTCATTATGCAATGGAGTTACATATTGAAGAAAACACCACATGACTTATTTAGTTCTTTCTCGTTTATGTACCCATCAAGATTAAATGTTGTTATCATGGCAAGAGGGTGAAGCAAATGAAAACTACCCATCTAGTCAAGTTTAAATGAGGCCGGAAACAACGAACAACAATTCCGGAAACTCCTCATATGCGTATATTAGGTTTGGTACTGTTCTGCCCTAAACATAATTTTAGAGTTGTTAAGCATGCAAAATAAGGCCACCATGTTAAACTAGGCAAAATTCTACCCCATTTACATATAAAGTTTATTAGATTTGGAGCTACGGTTATTTAGTTATGAATTAAAGCATTTTAACATGTCATAGGAGCAAATTTAACCAAACAGCATTTTAAAGATTTTAAACATGGATGAAAATTGCTTATTATGAAACTAGATGCAATTCTAAGCATTTAACATGTTTGAAACATTTTAATCCGATGCACGGTTCATGAGTTATTAAATGCATGAACTCTAGGGACTTTTCTGCAAATCTGAAATTCCTGGGAAAAGAACAAATTCACCGATAGGGAAAAAAATAAAGCGGGCCGAATTTGCTGGACTGGGCCAACAGTGCACAGGGGAGGCTGGGCGCGTCCTCACCAGAGGGCCCATAGGCCGGCTCAGAGGTGGGTTAGGCAGCGCACGAGGGAGCTGGGCCTGCTGGCGGCTCGAGGCCCAAGAGCTGCGCTCGGCTCGCTCGATGCGGGGCGAGGCTCTGGGTCGTCCTCCTCGCGCAAGGGAGAAGCAGAGGAGGCGAGCAAGGCGGCGGTGGCTGGGAGCAGAGCTCCGGCGAGCGGGGTGAAGGGGCATCAAGGTCCTGGGCTTCCGGATCTGGCCGGGAACGGGCATGGACGGCGCCGGGCTTGAGGAGGCCGAGGCTCTATGACAGCATCCATGGCCGGGCGGCGCTGTACTTGGGTCTCCGACAGAAGGGACTTGAAGCGCAGGGGCGGCGAGCTTGAGCAGATCCGTCAGGCGGTGCTGCTTGAAGGTCCCCGGACAAAGCAGGTCAACGGCGCTGGCGACATGGGCACGGGGCAGCGACGAGATGAAAGACGACGGAGATGAGGTGGCGGCGCCATGGAGGCTCTGTTCTCTGCGAGAGAGAGGAAGCAGGGAGATGAGAGGGAGAAAGAGAGAAATGGAAGGGAAGGGAGAAGAGACACAGGCGCAGGATGAGGGGGCCGGCCTGATGCAACGGGCGGTGGCTCCGGCAAGGTCGAGGTGGTTGGATCGAGAGGAGGGGATGCACTGGTTGGCTGTAGGTGGCGAGCGATGGTTGGGGAGGGAAGGAGTGAGGGGATCCCGAGGAAGATTTTTTTGAGCGGCGGCGGCAGGGAGGGACAAACCTCCTATGTTTTAGGGTTAGGCTAGATTAAGTGAGGTTGGGCTATAAATATAAGGAAAAGAGGGAGTTTGGATCATCCGATCGAAATCGGACGGTTCAGAAAGAATAGGCTAGGGAGTCCAAATAATAAAACAGTGACGTTTTGTAGACGTTTGGGGATGATCCGGACACAATGGTGGCGACAGTCCGGGTCGGGTCCGGGGAAGTTTCGGACGCGCACGTGAGGAGGGCCGCGGGCTGACAAGAGAGGTTAGGGACCTGACGGTAGGTAGTGGGCTGTGTAGATGGTCTAGAGAGGAAAGAGAGGGAAAGCTCGGCCACAGTTTTCGGAGACCGAAAACGTCCGACGTTAGACCGGCTATACTGCCGCTATAGTTAACGGTTGGGCTATCAAACGAGCTCCGAATGCGATGAAACTTGCCAGGCGACCTACTAACAACATAACAACACCACATGCCAACTTTCATCCCATTCCGAGAACATTCTCCGGCCACTTATAAAATAATATTTCGGACGTGCCGCGGGCGCGTGCAAGTGTGTCTGGGCTCAGAATGGACAACGGACGGAACTGGAAGACCCGGACGGATGCAAGTTTTGAAAACATGATGATGCAATGCACATGATGACATGACAAGATGCAACACGCAAGCAAATGACATGGCAACGACGATGAATCACTGGGAGACAACTGGCACATCGGTCTCGGGGCGTTACAACACTCCACCACTACGAGAGGATCTCGTCCCGAGATCTAGAATGGCACCGGAGGGACAACGGAAAAAGGAAGATAAGCGGTAAAAAACTAAGTTGCTTCTTTGACCAATGAGTGAAACCAAGGAACCTTGAAAAAGGTTAAGCCATTTCGAGAAAATAATACAACGGAGATGAACGAAGTTGAAAACACTCCGTTAGAAAAGAGGGACAAGGAAGAACAACTTCGAGCGGCACTCCGGTTGAGAAGTTATGCAAGACTTGATACGGTGAAAAGAACTTGAGCAGAGGACACGACACTCCGGTTACACAAGATAGAGAAGGAATAAGACTAATATAATTTGGACAGCACTTCGACTATAAATGGAAGAAATTGAACATGATCTTGACAAACCGAGATGAGGAGTGAAAAGAGCAGCATCACTAGACCTCCGGGAGAAAGAATAGAATAAAGATAATTGAGACAAAAGAATGTAGAAGAAAATGCCAACTTCTGCTACAAAAGAGCTTGAAAAGGTATCCTTAGGAGAAGGGTCGAACGGAGTTGTTGGAAAAACCAACAACGAAAAGAATAAGCTTGATATGGTCTTATGGAATACGTCTCAAATTATGAGGTGACAACCTGCCACTCACGGGAAAAAGAATTGGATTGGTATGAGCAAGGAGACAAGAAACTTATTTCACCGGAAGGATGAAAGAAGAACTTGGGTCATTTATGAGCACCATAGGTAGCAACAATCCTTAGGGAACGCTCTAGGTGAAATATAACCCAAGATAATTCCAACGAATGGGTTGATGGATTTAAAATACCTCATTCTTAACAATATGTGAATCATGAAACATGAGCTCAAATTATCAAGAATGACATAATACCACCTCCGATAATATGGTAGAAAGATTTGCACTCCGGATTGCAAGATGAAGAAATCTCGAGCTCCTCTTAAAAGAATCTTGATGAACACTTCGAGAAGGAAATTAAATCCTTGATGAACCATCATGTAGAACTCCATGAAGAACTCCGTTAAACAAAAGAATGATCAAACGGAAGTAAAGAGAAGTTGAAAACACAAAGTGAATCCTTGTACCGATTTAGATGGATCTCCGTGATAATTAGAGCTTGGTACTCCGAGAAAGAAAAGATGAACAAAAGAAATCAAGAATTTGATGAGCCTCCAGAATAAGGAATTAATCACTTGGATGAAACAAGAAGAAGAATTACATTATTCTTATCCTTCACCAATTAAATTGATGACAATCAACGGATTTGACATATTACTTATTCTCGTAGAAAAGATTAAGAGAGATATAACATAAACTTGGGAAGGTCTTCGATGAACCATCGGTAGGATTTGGAAAACAACGAATGAGTTGATATGATAACCATGGAATAGAATCTTGAGCAAACCACCGTAAGAATTGAAAATGAACGAAGCGAAGATAAAGAAACACCGGGAAGAATTAGCAAATGAATGAAGATGCTTGAGAGAATTTAGATACAAGAGAACGAAGGGATCACGAACTGATTAGAGATTACTTGAACAAAGCACCGGTAAGATAGGAGAATGATAACTGACAGCTGAGAATGAATAAACCTGAATTGATGGGCTCCGGATAACAAACTGAGAAGACTCTTGAATTACTCCGGATGGGTGAAAAGAATTTTCACAATCGAAAACAACCGAGAGGATGGCAACAAGCCAGAACCACGAATCTTGAAGAGAATGGAGCAAGAAATGGAGGAAAAACTCTTCTTCGGTCTTCAAATGCAGAGAATGACGATGAGAAACACCACCAAGAATTATTGAGGTACTCCGGAATTAAAATTGGAAAGGTTGAACCAACAATGAAAATAATTTGGAAGATCTTGGAGAAAGACATTTGACTGATGATAAATCATTCTTACGTCAAACTTCGAAAAGAAATTTGAGGATAGCTCCGGGAAAATAAGAAGAGTCGGGTAAGTTCCTGGGAAAAGTCCTGTGGGTTAGGGCCCACTCAAAAGAAACACCGTAGAACGATTTAAAAGAGAGAATGCAACGGTTGAATTAAATGGCTTGAATGAGAGAACATCCTTGAAAGATCTTGAACGAATGCAGAGTGGAAAACACGAATCTTCGAGATATCTTTAGCACTCCGGAACAATTGAATAGCGAGAAGTGGACGATTAATAATAGCACCGACATGAGAAAGCATTGAAATACGGAAAAAAATGATCAACACCGAAAGCTTGAATTGGTTCCACCAGAGAAGAAAGAGAATGAAAAATGATGAGCTTGAGGCTCCGTTAGTATCTTCATGATAATCACCGGATAAGAACATTAACGGAAAAGGAAATGGAGAGGCTTCCCATCAAAAGATGATACTTGATTAAGAAATCTGAGTCCTCGAAGAAAAAGGGGGGGGTGGGTGGGAAAAAAACAAAGACAACTTGGGAAGGATGAAACGAACACCGTTGAGAAAACTGAGATTGGATCTTGCGAATGTTGAAGTGATGGGATCCACTTGAGGAGAGACACACCGGTTGACAAGAAATTGAAATGACAAACTCGAAGATCGAGATGGCTTAGTATTCACATAGAGGTATGAGAAGACCGCTTAGAAAAAAGATATGGAATCAACATTTGACTTCGAAGCAACTCGAATACCACAACTCAAAACAAAACAAAGGATTGGCTTGCAGAATAAGCCAGAACAAACATATGATAGAGATTTCGTCCGAAGTTTTCGTGGTGGGGCCTACACGGGCTCGATCATACAGCACCATCATGTACAAGGCAGTGCACATGACATACGAAGCGTCCCCGAGTCGGCATAGCCAAGGACTCTTTAAGACACAATGAGACCACTGTAAAACCGACCGTGGATAGGCGGACCACTGGACGTCGAACCCCAATTTCATATCATACATCTGTCGGAAAGATGTCCTAAGAGCTACTTGAATTCCCACTTATAAACTCCCGAAATTTTCTGGTTATGCAATCAGGTGTTGGGGATATAGGGGAAGCATAATATCTCACCCAAAACTAACAAATCCTACATCCAGCTGTATCCATCCTTCAACACATAACCAAGAAACCTTCGGAAATCATCTACCTCAACCTTCGAAAAGCATCCGTTATATGAGTTATGGCAATACTCCCGAACTCCCGCCCCAGTACTGGGTGGCGTCGAGGTTATCTCACCAACAACTGCATAAAAGAGATTTTCGATGTCGGCGAAACTATCTCAGGTATTCCAGAACTGCAACGATAAAATTGTGACGACAACACCTCGGAGCTCAACTCCCTGGGACACTGCCACAACCCCTAAATGACAGGAGGCACCAAGAACAATGTTCTCGTCACAAATCGATCAGAACGATTCCAAGATACCCACGTGATCCTAAAAAATATTTAGTGAAATATGAGAAGAGAAGAGTCAAAACTCTACGTCAGGATGCCTTACCAGAGCGATGAAGGGATTGGGGAGTAAAAAGAATTCCTAAACTCTCCGATATATAATTCCTAAATGACTCAAAACATTTTTCTAGACTCAACGACGTCAGCTAATTCGATCGAGCAGGGGGGCTCCTATGGTCGGGGAAGGCTCTGATTACAAACTTGTAACGCCCTCGATGTGGCTATATCTCCCACGTGTCGAAGCATGACTTAGAGGCATAAACACATTGAAAGCAATGTCGCAAGTGAGGTAATCTTCGCAAACAACCCATGTAATACAATAGGGGAAAAGATACATAGTTGGCTTACAATCGCCACTTCACACAATTACATGAATAAAGCATTACATCATCCAGATACAATCAAGGTCCGACTACGGAACCAAAATAAAAGAAGACTACCCCAAATGCTACACAGATCCCCGATCGACCCCAACTAGGCTCCACTACTGATCAACTGGTAACGGATCAACACAAAGGACAAGATCTTCATTGAGCTCCTCCTTGAGCTTGGTTGCGTCACCTGCACGGTCTCATCGGCACCTGCAAGTTGGTTTTGGAAGTATCTGTGAGTCACAGGGACTCAGCAATATCACACCCTCGCGATCAAGACTATTTAAGCTTATTGGTAAGGTAAAGGTATGATGTGGAGCTGCAGCAAGCGACTAGCATATATGATGGCTAACATACGCAAAAGAGAGCGAGATGAGAAGGCAAAAGCACGGTCGAACATCTATGATCAAGAAGTGATCCTAGAACAACCTACATCAAGCATAACTCCAACACCGTGTTCACTTCCCAGACTCCGCCGGAAAGAGACCATCACGGTTACACACGCGGTTGATGCATTTTAATTAAGGTCAACTTCAGGTTTTCTACAACCGGACATTAACAAATTCCCATCTGCCCATAACCGCGGGCACAGCTTTCAAAAGTTCAAATCCCTGCAGGGTGTCCCAACTTAGCCCATCACAAGCTCTCACGGTCAATGAAGGATATTCCTTCTAGCGGGAAGACCCGATCAGACTCGGAATCCCGGTTATAAGACATTTCGACAATGATAAAACAAATCCAGGAACACCGCCTGAATTTGCCGACAAATCCCGATAGGAGCTACACATATCTCGTTCTCAGGGCACACTCAGATGAGCGCTCCATACAACTAAAACCAAACCTCGAGTTTCCCCGAGGAGCACTGCACAGGACTCTAGTTTGGACCAACACTCAGAGGAGCACTGGCCCGAGGGGGGGGGGGTAAAATAATGATGACCCTCAGGAGCGCGACTCCCAAGGGAAAAGAAAAGGCTAGGTGGCAAATGGTAAAACCAATGTTGGGCATTGCTGGAGAGGTTTATTCAAGGCGAACTGTCAAGGGGTTCCCGTAATAGCCCAACCGCGTAAGGAATGCAAAATCCGGGAACATAACACCGATATGACGGAAACTAGGGCGGCAAGAGTGGAACAAAACACCAGGCATAAGGCCGAGCCTTCCACCCTTTACCAAGTATATAGATGCATTAATTAAATAAGATATATTGTGATATCCCAACAAGTAAACATGTTCCAACAAGGAACAACATCTCCATGTTCCAACAAGGAACAAACTTCAATCTTCACCTGCAACTAACAACGCTATAAGAGGGGCTGAGCAAAGCGGTAACATAGCCAAACAACGGTTTCCTAGGACAAGGTGGGTTAGAGGCTTGGCCTAACAATATGGGAGGCATGATAAGCAAGTGGTAGGTATCGCAGCATAGGCATAGCAAAAGAGCGAGCATCTAGCAAGCAAAAATAGAAGTGATTTCGAGGGTATGGTCATCTTGCCTGAAATCCCGCAAGGAAGAAGAACGAGTCCATGAAGAAGACACACGGACGTAGACGAACGGATCCTCACAAACGCGATGTTACCGGATTACCGAGAAGAAGTACACGAGAAAGAAAGCAAACAACATAGTAAACAACCAACACATCAACATGGCATGATGCACAATCGAGTATGATGCATGTCCGGTTTAATGAAGCATGGAATGGCAAAGTGTACAAACAATACTACAAATTAAGTGGAGCTCATTATGCAATGGAGTTACATATTGAAGAAAACACCACATGACTTATTTAGTTCTCTCTCGTTTATGTACCCATCAAGATTAAATGTTGTTAGCATGGAAAGAGGGTGAAGCAAATGAAAACTACCCATCTAGTCAAGTTTAAATGAGGCCGGAAACAACGAACAACAATTCCGGAAACTCCTCATATGCGTATATTAGGTTTGGTACTGTTCTGCCCTAAACATAATTTTAGAGTTGTTAAGCATGCAAAATAAGGCCACCATGTTAAACTAGGCAAAATTCTACCCCATTTACATATAAAGTTTATTAGATTTGGAGCTACGGTTATTTAGTTATGAATTAAAGCATTTTAACATGTCATAGGAGCAAATTTAACCAAACAGCATTTTAAACATTTTAAACATGGATGAAAATTGCATATTATGAAACTAGATGCAATTCTAAGCATTTAACATGTTTGAAACATTTTAATCCGATGCACGGTTCATGAGTTATTAAATGCATGAACTCTAGGGACTTTTCTGTAAATCTGAAATTCCTGGGAAAAGAACAAATTCACCGATAGGGAAAAAAATAAAGCGGGCCGAATTTGCTGGACTGGGCCAACAGTGCACAGGGGAGGCTGGGCGCGTCCTCACCAGAGGGCCCATAGGCCGGCTCGGAGGTGGGTTAGGCAGCGCGCGAGGGAGCTGGGCCTGCTGGCGGCTCGAGGCCCAAGAGCTGCGCTCGGCTCGCTCGATGCGAGGCGAGGCTCTGGGTCGTCCTCCTCGCGCAAGGGCGAAGCAGAGGAGGCGAGCAGGGCGGCGGTGGCTGGGAGCAGAGCTCCGGCGAGCGGGGCGAAGGGGCATCGAGGTCCTGGCCGTCCGGATCTGGCCGGGAATGGGCATGGACGGCGCCGGGCTTGAGGAGGCCGAGGCTCTATGACACCAGCCATGGCCGGGCGGCGCTGTACTTGGGTCTCCGACAGAAGGGACTTGAAGCGCAGGGGCGGCGAGCTTGAGCAGATCCGTCAGGCGGTGCTGCTTGGAGGTCCCCGGACAGAGCAGGTCAACAGCGCTGGCGACATGGGCACGGGGCAGCGACGAGATGAAAGACGACGGGGATGAGGTGGCGGCGCCATGGAGGCTCTGTTCTCTGCAAGAGAGAGGAAGCAGGGAGATGAGAGGGAGAAAGAGAGAAAGGGAAGGGAAGGGAGAAGAGACACGGGCGCAGGGTGAGGGGCCGGCCTGATGCAACGGGCGGTGGCTCCGGCAAGGTCGAGGTGGTTGGATCGAGAGGAGGGGATGCTGATAGAGGCTAAGGTGTCCCGATGTTTCGATGAGATGGTGTCTATCGTTTTCTGTGGGAGTCGACTTTGACGATCCGACTAAGAACGTGCGAGACGTCGCGCCTTAGCAATCGCTAAACCAACTTCCGAGGGTTATTGACCACGCCGGAGCACGATCAACCTGACCACGAGGGTCTGTTTCCTGCGAGCAAACGAAGAACAAGCAAGAAACTGAGATTGCAATCTGGATATTGCGAATATAAGATGAAAGCTTTATTGGTCAAGGTGGGGTTCTGTGACGTCTTGGTCTGGTCGTTGGACACAAACGAAGTACGCGAAGTTGCAGCTATGGCAAACTTTTAATCTAAACAAAACCCAAAGTCTAAACGACGCCCTAAGGGCTGTATATATGGAGGAAGAGGGGTAATTTCGTGGCCCTTGAGGGTGGGGTCCGAAACCAACCCTAACTCTTGTTTCCCCACACATACGGACTCTAAAAATAGCCTATACTTAAGTATTTCGAAATTACATGGGCCTGGCCCATTAATAAGGTGACGCAGCACCTAGAATAGCCTATGGACGAATATTATGAAGTTGCATCTTGTATATTTCGTCCAAGGCTTCATGCACTCCTTATGGCGGCTTAAAAGTCCTGAGATCATCACTTGTAACTCCATTCTTGATCCCCTTGCGCATGCCACCAACTCCATGTGTGTTCTTGCTCCAATGTTCATCCTTCTCCAAGCTAGGCCCTTCATTTGTAAGCAAAACAAATGTATCCAATTTAGGCAGCATCATAATCTCATGAACATTAGAATCATTACCAAGAAACGAAAGTACCTGGTAATTTAATTGGCGGGCGCGAGCTCTAGTAATTGGTCCAGTATATGTAACAGTAGGGGCTGTGGGTGTAACAATGGTATTGATGTCCTCATCATCCTCCCCTTCTTGAAATGAAGTCGTCCTCGACGGAAGCGCATCTTCCTCACCCAAATAAGGCTTCAAATCTGCAATGTTAAAAGTGGGACTAACCCCAAAATCTACAGGTAGCTCAAGTTTATATGCATTATCATTTATTTTCTCTAACACCTTAAAAGGACCATCAGCACGTGGCATTAGCTTTGATTTGCGCAGATTAGGAAATCTATCTTTACGCAAATGTAACCAAACAAGATCTCCAGGCGCAAACACAACATGTTTTCTACCCTTATCTCCAGCAAGTTTATATTTAGCATTCATACGCTCAATGTTTTCCTTAGTTAACTCATGCATTTTTAAAATCAATTCAGAACGTTCTTTAGCATCAAAATTAACCTTCTCTGAAGATGGAAGAGGCAACAAATCAATAGGTGCACGAGGTAGGAAACCATACACAATTTCAAAAGGGCACATCTTAGTAGTAGAATGCAATGAACGATTATAAGCAAATTCAATATGAGGCAAGCATTCTTCCCACATTTTCTTGTTATTCTTCAAAACAGCCCTAAGCATAGTAGACAATGTTCTATTGACTACTTCAGTTTGTCCATCAGTTTGGGGGTGACAAGTAGTACTAAAAAGCAGCTTAGTCCCCAACTTAGCCCATAAACATCTCCAAAAGTGGCTAAGAAATTTAGTATCATGATCTGAAACAATAGTATTTGGCACACCATGTAAGCGAATAATTTCACGAAAAAACAAATCAGCAACATTAACAGCATCATCGCTTTTATGACATGGTATAAAGTGTGCCATTTTCGAGAACCTATCCACGACAACAAATATGCTATCCCTCCCCTTCTTTGTTCGAGGTAAACCTAAAACAAAGTCCATAGATATATCCTCCCAAGGAACACTAGGTACAGGCAAAGGCATATATAAACCATGAGGATTGAGTCGTGACTTAGCTCTTTAACATGTAGTGCAGCGAGCAACAAAACGCTCAACATCCCGTCTCATCTTTGGCCAAAAGAAATGTGTAGCAAGTATATCCTCCGTCTTCTTGACGCCAAAGTGTCCCATTAATCCTCCTCCATGCGCCTCCTGCAACAACAAAAGACGAATGGAGCTAGCTGGAATGCATAGCTTGTTAGCACGAAACACAAATTCATCGTTAAGAACGAACTTGTTCCAAGTTCTCCCTTCTTGTTAGCACGAAACACAAAGTCAAGTTGTGAAAGCATAGTATAACGACGAGACAAGGCATCAGCAATAACATTTCCTTTACCCTTCTTGTGTTTAATGACATAAGGGAAAGTCTCAATGAATTCAACCCATTTAGCATGTCTACGGTTCAGTTTTGCTTGACTTTTAATGTGTTTCAAAGATTCATGATCAGAGTGTATAACAAATTCCTTGGGCCATAAATAATGTTGCCATGTTTCTAAGGTCCGAACAATAGCATATAATTCTTTGTCATAAGTAGAATAGTTCAGACTAGGCCCACTCAATTTTTCAGAAAAGTATGCAACAGGTTTTCCATCTTGTAATAACACACCTCCTAATCCAATTCCACTAGCATCACATTCAAGCTCAAAAGTCTTATTGAAATTAGGAAGTTGGAGTAAAGGAGCATGTGTCAACTTATCTTTCAATACCGTGAAGGCTTCTTCCTGTGCGATACCCCAAACAAAAGGCACATCCTTCTTTGTAAGCTCGTTGAGAGGTGCAGCAATGGTGCTGAAATCTCTCACAAAACGCCTATAGAAACCAGCGAGGCCAAGGAAACTCCTCACTTGTGCTGCGGCCAACTCTCAATAGCTTCAATCTTGGCTTTATCAGCTTCAATTCCCTGTGGAGTAACAACATAGCCAAGAAAAGATACTCGGTCGGTGCAAAAGGTGCACTTTCCAAGGTTTCCAAACAAACGTGCATCACGTAGAGCAATTAAAACAGCACGTAAATGTTCCAAATGTTCCTCCAAAGATTTGATATAAATCAATATGTCATCAAAGTAAACTACCACAAATCGTCCAATGAAAGCACGTAAAACTTCGTTCATTAACCTCATGAAAGTACTAGGTGCATTAGTTAACCCAAAAGGCATCACTAACCACTCATATAATCCAAACTTAGTTTTAAATGCTGTTTTCCATTCATCTCCCAATTTCATACGAATTTGATGGTATCCACTACGCAAATCAATTTTGGAGAATATTGTAGAGCCACTCAATTCATCAAGCATATCATTTAGCCTAGGAATAGGATGACGATAATGAATAGTAATATTATTTATGCCTCTACAATCAACGCACATACGCGACGTACCATCCTTTTTCGGCACTAAAATGATTGGAACAGCACAAGGACTAAGGGATTCGCGTATATAACCTTTGTCGAGCAGTTCTTGTACTTGACGCATAATCTCCTTCGTCTCCTCTGGATTGGTACGGTATGGTGCACGGTTGGGTAGCGAAGCACCGGGAATTAAGTCAATTTTATGCTCAATCCCTCGAATAGGTGGTAATCCCGGTGGCACGTCTTGTGGAAATACGTCAGCGAAGTCCTGCAAAATGTTAGTGACAGCAGGGGGCAAAGAGGGAGGCACGTCCTCGAATGAAAATAATGCCTCTTTGCACACAAAAGCATAGCAAACAGATTTGCTGAAATCTAGCAAATCAATATCAGATTTGGTGGCAAGTAAACATGCACTTTTCAATTTAATTTCAGAAACAACAGTAGATGGTTTATTATTAGACTTCATTTGGTGCTCAAATTCTTTTTCCACAATCTGATTTTCACTCTTATTTGTCTCCTGTTTTGCTTTATTAGCTCTATTAATATCATCTTTCAAAATGGAATCAGGAGTCATAGGAAGCAAAGTAATATTTTTATCGTTATGAACAAGAGTATACTGATTGTTTCTACCATGGTGTACAAAATTTTTATCAAATTGCCATGGTCTACCAAGTAATAAGGAACATGCTTGCATAGGTACCACATCACAATCAACATAATCAGCATATGTAGAGATACTAAAATGCACACGAACAGTACGTGTTACCTTAACCTTGCCGCTGTTGTTGAACCATTGGATGTAGTAAGGATGTGGATGTGGTCTTGTGGTGAGAGATAGCTTCTCCACCATCTTCATGCTAGCCAAGTTATTGCAGCTCCCTCCATCTATGATCACGCGAACAGAACGTTCCTTCACAACTCCCTTTGTATGGAACAAATTATGCCTCTGATTTTGCTCAGCTTGTGTAACCTGCACACTCAAAACACGTTGAGCAACTAAACATTCGTACCTGTCAGCATCTTCAGGAGCCATGTATTGCGTCTCATGATCAGAATCGTCTCCACCGTGTTCGTCACGTGTAATAAGAGCCAAAGTCTCCTCATCATAGTCACTAGCGGACTCATACCCACCATCCTCAGTAACAATCATCACACGCTTAGATGGGCATTCTCTCGCATAATGACCTCCACCCTTGCAACGTCGACAAATAATATCATGTGTTTGCCCTGTTGATGCCATGGATGAAGAAGAGCTCTTTGCAGGCCCAGAAGGTGTGCTCTTGGCAGATAGTGGTGATTGTGCCTGCTTTATTGGATCACGGTTGGAGGTGGCAGCCGACGGAGGCGCCGGTGTAGCAGAACGTGTGGAAGTAGATGATGCACGTGGTGTCCATGATGAAGGTCGACCTGCAGAAAAGTTAGTCCGCGCCAATGCCTGTCGATCCTGCACTTCACGTTCAGCTTTACAAGCAAGATGGAATAAACGAGTGATATTAGTATACTCCTTATACTCTAGAATCGTCTGAATATCTCTATTTAATCCACCCATAAAACGTGCAAGCATAGCTTCATTCTCCTCAACAATACCACATCTAATCATGCCAGTTTGTAATTCCTGATAATATTCTTCTACAGAATTTTTTCCCTGTCTTAAGCACTGCAATTTTTGAAGTAATTCACGTTGATAATATGGTGGAACCCAACGAGTACGCATAGCAGTTTTCAAAGCAGCCCAAGTAGCCGGAATAGGATATAATCTACAATGCTCAGACCACCAAACACATGCAAAACTAGTGAATGCACAAACAGCAGCAGGCACACATCTCTCCTTGGGATATTGTAAACATGTAAATCGTTGTTCAGTTTCTAACTCCCAAGTAAGATATATATCAGGAACATATCTACCCTCAAAAGGTGGAATATTCAATTTTAGTTTAGGGAGATGGTCATGATCTCGTACCTGAGGTGAGCCCTACCATTGCCATTATTTGCATGTGGACGACCTGGTGGTTGCTGTGCTAGTGGTGGCACGTAGTTCTGATTTTGATCAACCTCATCCTCATAATCTCCCACATAATCATCCTCCTCCACATCAGCAGTAGGAGCCACAGAAGTATCAACAGCAGCACCAGCAGTTTGGCCCGACTGAAGAGGGACAGGCTCGCTCGGCGGAGGGCTGTTTCCTGACGTGGAGGTAGTCGGTGTTGTTGCTGTTGTTGCAGAGGTGCGGCAGGAGCAGCCGGTGGTGGTGGTGGAAAACGCGAAAGCAACTCAGCAAACTTGTTATCGAGCTTTGTTTCAAACGTCTTCTCCATGCCATCTATCTTCTCCATGGCCTCTTCAAATCTGTTTATCACATCTTGCACCTGTACACTCATCATTTGCTGAAACGTATCATGAAGCTCCTTGTTCGTCAAGTTCTCCCAGTCAGTCTCGTCGGATTGTGATCCTGGCATGGTTAGCAGCAATAGAAACACACAAGAATATGATCCTACAGACTACTAACAAGTGGTGGTGGTGGCGGGTGTCACAAATCCGTCAAGCAAATCCCAAATTCTTACCAGTTCTTACCCAGCAGCAGGCGGTGATCGGCAACCGTTATAGTCAAAACTCTCAAAAGCTTGGATAGAGCGATTGCCAGGGAGAGTCAAACGCACGACGTAGATGTATGTGGAGCTGGGAAGGCTTATAGTATGGTAGCAAAAAAGGGTCAGCAATAATCAATTCAGAGATGCAAAGTTGAATAAACGCTCAACGACGGTACTGTGCTGGTCCTAGGCTAGACCGTGCTAGAGACGCGAGCCTAGAACACTAACAAAATCACGACGCTGCACGTAAATAAGGGAAAAGCACACTCTGGAACTTTTTTTTCGCTCTTTTTTTTGCGCTCTTTTTTTTTGCGCTCCTCTTTTTTTTTGCGAAAAATCACTATAATGGCGAGTGTCTCAAAACTCTTCCCTCGTCAAACTGATAGGATGGGCACGAAATTTTTTTTTCACTTCTTTTTTCGGAAATCAGGGCAGCGACGACGAAAAAGTGCGACAAAAAATCACTATGATGGCACGTGGCTCAAAAGACTCAGAAAAGCCTAAAAATAGGATAGGGAAAAAAAAATTTGCCCGTGAAATTTTTGGCCTAAAAACTGCCCGGGGGTCTCCAGACTCTTTTTTTTTCGAGACCTACGTAGGCAAGGAAACACGAATCGGAATTTAGATTGATCTCAAGAACAAACCTAATATGAGAAGAACTCGGATTGGTGGTGGATATATGGTTGTGGTATATGGCAGCAGTGGTGGTATATGGTAGCGGTGGTGGTATATGGATACAGATTGGTGGTGTTATATGGATACGGATTGGTGGTGGTATATGGATATGGATTCAGAGCGGTGGCGGATAAGCAAAAGTGGTAGATGGGCGATGATGATGGTGCGGCAGCGGCGTGACAACTTATGACCAGAACTCGAAACTCTAAAAGACTAGACTCTAAGACGAGCAACTTGACACGACGATGCAACCGCAAATTCAACAAAGCAAAAACCCTAAAAAGATTATGCAAAGGCTCAGATTGGTTCGGATAGATGAACTAACCCTAAATTTTTTTGTGGCTTTTTCGTGGACTGTAGGTATGAAGAACAGACTCGATCTAATCTACGAAAAACAGTAAAATCTCACCGAGCAACCTGGAAATCTGATACCACTTGATAGAGGCTAAGGTGTCCCGATGTTTCGATGAGATGGTGGCTATCGTTTTCTGTGGGAGTCGACTTTGACGATCCGACTACGAACGTGCGAGACGTCGCGCCTTAGCAATCGCTAAACCAACTTCCGAGGGTTATTGACCACGCCGGAGCATGATCAACCTGACCACGAGGGTCTGTTTCCTGCGAGCAAACGAAGAACAAGCAAGGAATTGAGATTGCAATCTGGATATTGCGAATATAAGATGAAAGCTTTATTGATCAAGGTGGGGTTCTGTGACGTCTTGGTCTGGTCGTTGGACACAAACGAAGTACGCGAAGTTGCAGCTATGGCAAACTTTTAATCTAAACAAAACCCAAAGTCTAAACGACGCCCTAAGGGCTGTATATATGGAGGAAGAGGGGGAATTTTGTGGCCCTTGAGGGTGGGGTCCGAAACCAACCCTAACTCTTGTTTCCCCACACATACGGACTCTAAAAATAGCCTATACTTAAGTATTTCGAAATTACATGGGCCTGGCCCATTAATAAGGTGACGCAGCACCTAGAATAGCCTATGGACGAATATTATGAAGTGGCATCTTGTATATTTCGTCCAAGGCTTCATGCACTCCTTATGGCGGCTTAAAAGTCCTGAAATCATCACTTGTAACTCCATTCTTGATCCCCTTGCGCATGCCACCAACTCCATGTGTGTTCTTGCTCCAATGTTCATCCTTCTCCAAGCTAGGCCCTTCATTTGTAAGCAAAACAAATGTATCCAATTTAGGCAGCATCATAATCTCATGAACATTAGAATCATTACCAAGAAACGAAAGTACCTGGTAATTTAATTGGCGGGCGCGAGCTCTAGTAATTGGTCCAGTATATGTAACAGTAGGGGCTGTGGGTGTAACAATGGTATTGATGTCCTCATCAGATGCACTGGTTGGCTGTAGGTGGCGAGCAATGGTTGGGGAGGGAAGGAGTGAGGGGATCCCGAGGAAGATTTTTTTGAGCGGCGGCGGCAGGGAGGGACAAACCTCCTATGTTTTAGGGTTAGGCTAGATTAAGTGAGGTTGGGCTATAAATATAAGGAAAAGAGGGAGTTTGGATCATCCGATCGAAATAGGACGGTTCAGAAAGAATAGGCTAGGGAGTCCAAATAATAAAACAGTGACGTTTTGTAGACGTTTGGGGATGATCCGGACACAATGGTGGCGACAGTCCGGGTCGGGTCCGGGGAAGTTTCGGACGCGCACGTGAGGAGGGCCGCGGGCTGACAAGAGAGGTTAGGGACTTGACGGTAGGTAGTGGGCTGTGTAGACGGTCTAGAGAGGAAAGAGAGGGAAAGCCCGGCAACAATTTTCGGAGACCGAAAACGTCCGATGTTAGACCGGCTATACTGCCGCTATAGTTAACGGTTGGGCTATGAAACGAGCTCCGAATGCGATGAAACTTGGCAGGCGACCTACTAACAACATAACAACACCACATGCCAACTTTCATCCCATTCCAAGAACATTCTCCGGCCACTTATAAAATAATATTTCGGACGTGCCGCGGGCGCGTGCAAGTGTGTCTGGGCTCAGAACGGACAACGGACGGAACTGGAAGACCCGGACGGATGCAAGTTTTGAAAACATGATGATGCAATGCACATGATGACATGACAAGATGCAACACGCAAGCAAATGACATGGCAACGATGGCGAATCACTGGGAGACAACTGGCACATCGGTCTCGGGGCGTTACACACATGGACTGCGGGTTTGCACACTCTTATAGGATAGTCCCTCACGCGCGGCTGTGGGGGGCTGCACACTCACGATGACTACCAGACAGTTGGCCAGGGTAGTTAGTCGAGACAGCAAACAAAATTGCATATTTCACTGTCACGGAGTACTCTGGAGTGGTGCCATCAGCGAAAACTGCATGTCCATGGTTAGAGAAAAAATTTACAAATTGATTGTTAGCTAGTTGCACATCGATAGTTAAACAGTTGCACCAAACGAAGAATAAATTGCACACGAAAGAATTTGTCGAAACATACCTATGCGGGATCTAGTTGCGAAGAGCGCGAGGGTTCCAACAATGAAAACAAATCTTAATTCCAACACACGGTTTAAAAATTATGACATTTTAAATATTTGAAAAATCGAATTACATATGCTCACACCGTTCACATGGATACTTTTGTAATACTTTTTGTTTATGTAATACTTTTTCTACTTCCCCGTCCCAAAATATAAGACGGTTTTTTACACTATGATAGTGTCAAAAAGCGTCTACATTTCAGGACGAAGGGAGTAATATGTGAATTACTAGAATTCTTTTCTTATATCAATTAGAGGGGACAAATTATTACCTTTAATAGATTAGGGGATCAAAATTTTCTATTTTAGGCCGGCGCCTCGGAAGGACTAGCGAGCAATCGGCCGCTGGCTAGACTTGTCCTTGATTAATGAAGAAGGACATGGACGTGGATGTTTGGTCTATGGGTACATATGTACTTTATATGAATTTTTTTAGTAATTCAACAAAAAGTGAAAATTTTCTGAAAATATTTTTGAAACAAACTTGACCTTCCATTATACTCATGAGAAAAACTCCAAAGAAAGAAGATTCCTCTTTGACTTCTTAAAAAACAATTTTTTGGTCAAAATAGCATGAGTAGTGACCTATAATAGCAAATAATTTTTGTCTTTTTCACTATCAAGTCAAAGTTGATTTTTTTGAAACTTATATACTAGTGCACAAGTAAGTTCAGTTTATTCTAAAGCTTTTTTGTAATTATTAAAAAACCAAAAATCCATCTCTGCACCTGAGCTCATCTGCACCCGAGCTGATGAAAAAAATCAAAACAAATACTAGAAAAATTCACAAAATTCCAATTTTTTTGTGCGGTAAACAATTTGATGCATGAGACCAGCTCCAAATTTCAAGTCATTTGAACATATGAGCAGCTCTCAGCAAAAAATCCAAATTGGCCTGATTTGTCTTTTTTGCTGAGAGCTGCTCAGATGTCCAAATGACATGAAATTTGGAGCGGGTCTCTGTCGATGTCAAAACCGGCCGATCTCGGGTAGGGGGTCCCAAATTGTGCGTCTAAGGATCAAAGGTAACAAGGGACACAGGGGACACGATGTTTACCCAGGTTCGGCCCTCTTAATGGAGGTAAAACCCTATGTTCTACTTGATTGTATTTGATGAGTATAGGGGTTACAAGAGTTGATCTATCTCGAGATTGTAATGGCTAGAACCCTAGATGTCTAGCTTATATGAATTCTAATGCCCTCTACGGACTAAACCCTCCGGTTTATATAGACACCGGAGGGGACTATGGTTGTATAGAGTCGGCTTGCAGAAGAAGGAAATTATACATCCGGATGCCAATCTTGCCATCCACGCATAGGAGAGTCCTATCTGGACACGGGGGAAGGTCTTCTACCTTGTATCTTCACGGCCCATCAGTCCGGCCCATATTACACAGCCCGGACACCCGAGGACCCCCTAATCCAGGACTCCCTCAATAGCCCCTGAACCGGTCTTTAATGACGATATGTTCGGTACATAGCTTGTCTTCGGCATTGCAAGGCCGGTTCCTCCTCCCGAATACTTCAAAGCAATTTTTTGAGTAAAAGAATTGTATCCGGCTCTGCATGACAGTCACAACCCTCAACCATGAAGGCTAAAATATTTAATCAAAATAATGCCTCTCAACTGACAACTTTTCAGCGAAATGCCACATCTGGCCTCTTTAACATTTCGAACCGTTTTGCGCTTCCTGCTTCGCGTTTCGAGGCGCCACCTCTATTGATACGTCTGTTCAAAACAGAGATCGTGTCCGCTTATCGCGGGATCCTCATCAACATGGGTGTGGGTAACCCAATCGTGCCATTCGCACGACCCCTTGGGAACAAGCGAGTTTTAAGGCTCGAGGTGGGGCGCTTGATATTCACTGCCTATATAAGTGGATAAAAGATCCCTTTTTCCTTCCCACGCCTTCTTCCTTCTCCCGCTTCCCATCCTCAAGCTCCAGCGCGCAAGTTTCAATCTTTCCCACTGCCACCAACCTCTCCAGCCTTGTCTGGAACTAGCTCGAAGGGCAAGTGGGAGACATCCTCCATCATGGAGAAGGACGTCAAGGAGCTTGAGGAGGCGGGGTACCTGTCAGCTGACATCACACACATGCTGCCCACCAAGAAACAGGTTATCCCAACCCAGAGCCCGGCGAAAGGGTTGTGTTCATCCCGCACTTCCTCCGTGGACTAGGGTTTCCCCTTCCACCCCTTTGTCCACGGCCTCATGTTCTACTACGGGCTAGATTTCCATAATCTAGCCCCGAATTCTATCCTCAACATCTCGGTGTTCATCGTCATGTGCGAGGCGCTACTCCGCATCCCCCCACACTTCGGCCTATGGCTAAAAGTCTTCAATGTGAAGCTGAAGGTGGTCAATGGATAGCATGCGGACTGTGGCGATGCCATGGTGAGCAAGCTCCCCAACACCACATGGCCTAAAGGGGCTTTCGTGGAGACCGTCAAGGTGTGGCAACAGGAGTGGTTCTACATCACCGAACCTTGCGGCGCCAGATGGGCGGCCACTCCTGAGTTTAGATCCAGACCACCTATGCAGCTCGCGTCGTGGACCAACAGGGGTCCACGACTGGGGGTCGACCGCGAAAGTGGTGACGCTGCAAAAGCGCATCAAAAACATGATAAGCAAGAACACCAGTCTCACTGACGTGATTCAGGTGATGCTTTTCCGCCAGATCCTCCCCTGCCACCTCCGGCCTCTCCATATGTGGGAGTTCAATTTGGAAGTTCCCAGACCCTGCAACGCTTCTTCAGCACAACGCACGAAGAGATCTGGAAGCTGCTCTTCAAGGCCCAGAAGACGTGGCCAAATAAGACCGATGACATCGGCCTTGACAACGAGAATCCGTCCACTCCGGTAAGTGTATTATTACCAAACATACCTCTGGTCCATAAATTACTGGTCATAATGAGTTCTCCGTCCCTTGTGCAGGGCTGGGAAGCGAAGACGGAGCCGATCAAGTGTTCGGCTCCATTGCGTGAAGATCCGCCCACTCCCCAGCTAACGAAAATGTTGGTCCTGATGCCCTATCAGGCACCGAAGAAGAAGGCCAAGGAGAAGGGCAAGGAGGCCAAGGGCGGCCCCTTCCGCAAGGGTACTTCGGACGTGGTGTCCGGAGAAACCCAAATCCCCTCCTCCCACGAGGGAGATGAAGACGAAGTGGAGGAGGAGGAGGCGGAAAGTGACTCTCCCCTCAAGGGTAGAAAAAAAGAAAAGGGCAGCCTCCACAAACCCGGAGGAGGGGGTGCCCAAGAGGGGGAAGATAACCATCTCGGATGGTTCGGATTCAGATGCAGAACACATCCCCAAGAGGTGCCCCAGGGAGAAGCCCCTGGTCGAATCGTAAGTACCAAAAGATTCATTACAACTATTCGGCCTTCTATGCTTTAATATAACATGTTATATTGTGTGTATTTCAGCCCTGCTCACGATCTCCCCAACCCTTCATTATCCGAGGGGAGTTCTCTGCCACCTGAGATGGCAGAGAGCGAGATGCCTCCGCGAGCTTCTCCGCGTATCGCCGCGGATGACACCGAGGTGTTGTCTCGAAGGATCTCTCCAGGCCGCAGAGGGGTGAGCGAGGCTATCGCGACAGCACCCGAGGGTGAGGCCTCAGCTGTCGAGAACATGCGGGGTGCAACCCCCATGGAGACCGACAGCAGGGGCCCTGACCAGTCCGTCCCCAAGCCAAACACTATTCCGGAGACCCATGCGGCTCCGGAATTGAGCGAGCAACCCCCTTTGAAGGAGGGGGTGTCAGCTCCAACGGCGACCTCCATCGATCCGGAGGCTCCGGATACTCTGGTGGTGGCACTGCAACGTGCCGCCATCGTGGAGGAGCACCGAACCCTGATGGGTGTAGTGGTTCAGAAGGTCCAGTCCGCAAAGAGCGGGCCGAACGAAGCCTTCACCAGCCTGCTAACAGGCTTCGAGGTATGCGACATAATATTCTTAGACGCTTTTCATATGAACAAAATATGCCTGTATATAGATAGTAGCCCATGAGACTCTGTTCGGTTTTGAAAAAGGCCGAACAGAGGATCGAGTAGTGATTGCAGGAGTTGATGTACTTCTTTATTGAATGACAGGCTTCCCTGTTGCTGGCGACCGCCCAGGTCGCTGAAGTTTCTGAACTCAATCGGATGCTGCAGCTGGCTGATGATGAGATCGACCACATTAACAAGCGATTCGATGAGGCGCAAGGTATGTTTAAAGGAGCTCTTATATGCCTGAAGTGATATGCAAATTCAGAGTTAAACTCATGCACAGCTATGATTATGAATGCAGGTAGCGCTGCCGAGGTCGAGACCCTCAAGAACGCCCTTGCCCAAGCCAAGGAGGAGGTGAAAGCAAACAAAGCAGCCGCTCATAAAGCGGCTACAGATTTGACAACCGAACAGGTCGCCCGCCGCTAGCATGAAGAGAGGATGGCCGAAGTGGAGCAGGAGCTGAAAGACGCCATCAGCAAATGCGAGACTTTGGAGGAGAAGACTTCGGCCCAAGCGGTCGAACTTGCCAAAGCCCTCAATGAGGCCAAGGAGGCGCAGACCGAGTCCCGGGCGGCTCGGGAGGAGATCCGGCAGGCCGAACAAATAGCGGTTGGTAAGCCATTTCTTTTGCAGAGCGTATTTGGTGGTCAAAGATATGCCTTGCTCACTCGACTGTGGAGTTCTCCAGACGCCTTGGCAGATCTTCCGAAGAGCGCCGCCGATGCCGTGAAGTTCTTCCGGGCCCAGGAGGGGAACACAACGAAGAAGCTCTTCTGGTCATAGTACCTGGCGCCTGAGCATCCGACACTATTGAACAACCAGATGATTTAGTTGGTGGAGCTGCATAGGATGTCCGGCTTTTCCATGAAGTATGTCATAGTCCGGCTATGGCCAACCGAACCCATTCCTAGTAGCTACTTCAGCCTGCTGAAGGGACTCCCCGACGCACTGCCTCGAGTCGAAGCTGTAAAGCGCTCCGCGTGCATAGAGGGTGCGCAGATGGCCTTTGCCCGTGTCAAGATGCACTGGGCGAAGATGAAGGCCACCCACTTAAAGAGTTCTTGCTCGAGGGGATCCTCTGGCACGATGAAGTCTTCGTTGCCGAGGCTGACATCCTCCTCAAAGATCGGTAGATAGTTACTATCCTCTGAATCCTCATTCCCGACAGGCTCATCGAGGTTAACTCCCTCCTCCCACTCATCCTGCTCAGACATAGGCTCGGTGGGGTCTTCGGGATGTTCGGCATCGTCCAGAGTGTTATTGTCTCTGGTACCGGTATTGCTGTCAATTTCGCAACGCGATTTTGAGCGACGGCACTGCCGTCGATGTTTTGGTGGTGCCTCAACGGGCTTGTCCTCGCTCGGATCCTTCCTACCATCGCCGTCATCCTTTTTAGGTGTATCCACCATATACACGTCGTATGTGGTTTGTCTCCGGCATTGTCATCCATACCGTCGGAGGCATAATCTAGCATGTCGGTTAAGTCTTCGCCGGTGGCTATTAAGTGGGTGGTGGGTGGGAGGTAAAATTCCCCGCTCTCAGCCCCAAGTTCGGGCTGGTCGTAGTTCGGAGGTGACACTTCCGTAATGGAGAGAGATCGCATTAAGTCCAAGGCCTCATTTAGGAGTGCAGGTCGGACGAGGAATTGAGGTCCTGCAGAGTTGGGCATGGTACATGACGCATGGCCGTGCTCAACAGGTGCAGACTTTGAGAATTCGGAGCTAGCCTCCAGGGGTGAGTTCGGCTCTCCGATGACAGGGAGAGTCCTGTTTGACTCCAGGTTTGCCGAATACATAGTCGTCTTTGGGTCTCTAGCAGGGAGCTCCATAGTAGGAGAGAGTCTAGTGGGTTCCGAGCTCCCATCTTCGGATGAGGTGGTCTGCTCCAGATCTAAGGCCGGGGCAGGGATGATAGTTGGTCCTTGAGTAGTGCCTGATGAGGGATCCGACGGGTTTCCTTTTTGGAGATGAGGAATAGTGGTCGAGGCCATGAACCCTTCAAAGATCAAGTCTCCTCGGATATCAACAACGTAATTTAGGCTCCCGAATCTGATCTGCTGACCAGGGCGTAGCTGTCAATCTGGTCAAGGTGACCAATTGAATTGGCACGCAGAGTGAAGTCGCCAAACACAAAAATTTGACCGGGGAGGAAAGTTCCCTCGGAAAAAACATCGTTGTTGACGATTGAACGACCCATCCAACCTTCTGCCGACGACACAGTGGAAGTCAAAACCGGCCGATCTCGGGCAGGGGGTCCCGAACTGTGTGTATGAGGATCGAAGGTAACAAGGGACAAAGGGGAAACGATGTTTATCTAGGTTCGGGCCCTCTTAATGGAGGTAAAACCTACGTCATGCTTGATTGTATTTGATGAGTATAGGGGTTACAAGAGTTGATCTACCCCATGATCATAATGGCTAGAACCCTAGATGTCTAGCTTATATGAATTCTAATGCCCTCTATGGACTAAACCCTCCAGTTTATATAGACACCGGAGGGGCCTAGGGTTGTACAGAGTTGGCTTGCAGAAGAAGGAAATTATACATCCGGATACCAATCTTGCCATCCACGCATAGGAGAGTCCTTGTAACACCCCGGATGTAATTTTCCGTATTTGTATCTCTGACTCTTGCAATTTTCGGCTATGTGATATGATATTTCCTCCGTGGTTGGGTTTTTGTCTTTGTTTTGCATTTTGTTCATATCATGCATTTCATATCATGTCATATGTGCATCTCATTTGCATTCGTGTTCATCTGATGCATCCGAGCATTTTCCTAGTTGTCTGTTTCGCTATCCGACACTCCACATGCACCCGGTGCACCCCTCTTGTCTCTTTTCGTGAGCGGGAGAAAAACGTACTTGGAATGGGCCGAGATTTGTCAAGTGGCCTTGGTACATCACCGGTAGACCGCGTGTCAAATTTCGTTCCATTTGAAGGTCGTTTGATGCCCCAACGGTTATCAGGTAACAGTAGAAGCCTCTTTGGTGTTGTAGCCCAACACCCCTCCAAACAGCCCAATAACACATCTAAACCCTCTCCATGCTCTCCGTCGTTGGATCACCATCGTGTGGGCGAAATCCGCACCTCATTTGGACTCTCCTAGCTCCCTCTACCTATAAATAGACACCTCCCCCCGAAATTCCCGGATCCAAAACCCTAGCGTAGCGCCTCTCCGCCGTCGGACATGTCCGGCCGCTGCGGGTCGTCGCCTCCGCGCGCCGCCCGAGCCGAGGCTCCCTCCACCGCCCGACGCCTCCTCGCCGGTGCGCCACCGCGCCGTCGTCGTCGGTCGTCACCGCCGCCATCGCCGCTCACCGCCCCCGCCGCCTGA
>NW_025228124.1:167676-177781 GCF_018294505.1 Triticum aestivum
CTGTCGTCGCCGCTTCAGAGCCGGCCTGCCCTCGCCGGATCTTCTCCGCCCTGTCCCTCCAGCGAGCTCCCCCTCCTCCGGCTAACCTCTCCGGAAACTCCAGTGAAGAGCTTTGATTGCCTCGATCTGTGTGCCCCGATCCCTAGATCTGGGAAATTCGTTATTTTTATGCCTGGTTCAACATGCTATATATCCATGACCGTTGCTCCGATTAATTCATATGATATGTCGAAATTTTCATCTCCTTAAGCTCTTCATGTTAGTGGAATTTCCATGCATGTTACTTGATGCGGAGTATCCTATGGACATCACCATGTCAAGAGTCCGTTTGTCAAGTGACACATGCGACATCTACTTCACATACATAAAGGTGAATCATCTCCTTTACACGTGCTCACTTGACCCCTTTGAGGATGGTATACTACTTTGTGACACCCTAAAATTTTTAACCTTGTTTTATTAATTAAAATTTTGCCAGGAAATTTAAACTTTTATTTTTTGGATGTTCTTTTGATTTCAGAACCATTCTTTCCCTTATTATTATGGAGTTTTTACCTCAAGTGAAAAAACTTTCCAAATATATTATTGGACTTGTTTGCCCTTTCAAGAAAAACATTTCTATTATCAGTGGAATTTATTTGCACAATTGTTTCTCTCTGAGCTTTATTCCATAAAATGATTTTCCATTAGTTTTGGAGCTCTTTTTGAACTACAACCACTTGATAAATTTATTTAAAATTTTCACCAAAATTTGGAGATGTCATGTGATGTTTTTAAATCACTTTTATGCAAAAATATATTTCATTCATTTAATATTTTGAGCTCTACACCAAGTTTTCAAATCTGGTCCAGATGGCAGTATTGCACTACAACCCATTTAAATATTTCTTTCTAGCCTCCACCAAAATTATGGGATGTTCATATGAGTAAATTATCCAACTTTATGCAAAAACCCTTTTATGTTCTTTGAAAAATTTGAGTGAATCAACTCCCTTTTCATTCTGGTCCAGCATGGTGATTTGTACAGCAACCATCTTTTAACTTGCCCTTTTAGCTATGATTCCTTTTCCTACTTATAGCCCATCCTGCAAAACCCTGAAGTCCAGGAGAGTGGACTCATTGGAGGATTTTAAGTGCATGCAATGGTGCCTTTTCCTTTCTGTCCAAAATCAGTTTTCTCACAAACTTGCACTAGCAAGTTTTTGTTTTTGGCAAACTAACCTTACCACCCTCTCATTCATCTAAAGAGACTTTGATCTCGAGATTCGGGCCACCCCAAGAGTTGCCTAGCTGCTATTAGCATTTTGTCAAACACCTGGTGTGCATGGCCAGTTTTGACATGATTTTTGTTTTGCACTGTGATCTTGCCCCTCTGGACATACTGGCATGTCCACTAAGCTCCTAGCTAACCCTAACCCAGGCCAGCTAATCCCCAACCTCTCCTATGCCCTCTAGCACACCCTGGCATTTCGCCGAACGCTTGGCATGCACGCTCTGGGCGCGCCCAGAGCGCACGTTTTGCACGCGCGCACACCGATCCGCCGCGTCCCGTTGCCGCCACCCCGCGGCCGTTCTGGCCCTTCCCCTCTCCCAGTCGACGCGCCCGACCCCTCCCATGTCACAGAGCTGCCCCTGGAGCTCCACAACTCCGCTGTCAGGTCGGCCACGGCGGCTAGCGGGCGGCCACAGCAACCTCTGCCGTGGATAGCACCGCCCGAGCCACTAGCGCTCGCCAGCTGCCCCCTGGAGCAGCTCAGGCTCATCCGCAAGCTTGTCCGCAAGCACTCGTCGCCGCCACGTCCCTCTGACGCTACAAAATGGCGGTCGCCGACGATCTTATCCCCGGTCGCCGCGGAACCGCCATTGCTCGCCTATTTAAGAAGCCCCGAGCATCTCCGAAACCTCAGGCGACCTCAAGCCACCCCACCTAGCACCCCGTTAGCAGTCAATCGACCAAGGAAGGTCTTCTTCCCCATCTCCGGCCAGTACAGCCGCCGTCGCCCTCCGATCCATTCGGTCGCAACCCGAGCCCCTCCCGTCCATCTAGCGCCACCGTCCGACTCCCCATGACCCTGCGGAGCCGCCCAACACCTCAAACCCGCTCGGGAGCCACCGTAGCCCAGAGCCCCAAACCTCCCAAAGCCACCGGCCGCCGCGAAGCTCACCACCGGCGACTCCCTTTGCCCCCACCAACCCCTCGACCACCGGGAGGACCGTCCTAGCATGGTGGATCCATCCCTGCCCTCCGGAGCCCGCGAGGAGCCGCCGTTCGCCGGCGTTGATCGCCGGAGCTCCCGCCTCTGTTCGGCCAGAGGAGGAAGGAGGCGGGGCGACCGGTCAAACCTGACCAGTGGGCCCCCTTGAACCACTGTCAGCGACCCCGAGCCAGTCCACGCTGGCGTAAGTGGAAGTGCAAACCCCCCGAGTACGTCTCCTCTGCTTGGAAAACGTATTCCGCCCGAAGCTTTTTCCTTTTTCTGTTTTATTTTAAAAACAGAATTTGACTAAACTTTGACTGGCTATAAGTTTTTAAATATAAATCCAAATGACTTGATTCTTTTTATGTTGTTTCCCAAATATTGTCTAGTTTATTTTCATATTTATTTCAAAATTTTCCAAACAACTTTTTTGTACTGTTTTTAAAGTATGTGTTATTTGAATATTTTCAAAAATAGGAGTTTGAAGAAGGAGAAAACTTTCAAAAGTTTTGGAATGCACCCTGCCTCTCCACAACTTGAAGGCAAGCGTTCTGAACCCTGGCATAATACTTTGTGGGTTGTTTGATATGGTTATAACACAACCTCGACATGAAGCATTAGTTATTTTTATGTGATGATATGATCATACGCTTTGAGTGCATACTGAAAATTCTCGCTGTTGGAAATAGATATTCTTGTGATAGCAATCACCCTCATATGCCTCTTGATAGAGGCTAAGGTGTCCCGATGTTTCGATGAGATGGTGGCTATCGTTTTCTATGGGAGTCGACCTTGACGATCCGACTGGAACGTGCGAGACGTCGCGCCTTAGCAATCGCTAAACCAACTTCCGAGGGTTATTGACCATGCCGGAGCACGATCAACCTGACCACGAGGGTCTGTTTCCTGCGAGCAAATGAAGAACAAGCAAGAAACTGAGATTGCAATCGGGATATTGCGAATATAAGATGAAAGCTTTATTGATCAAGGTGGGGTTCTGTGACGTCTTGGTCTGGTCGTTGGACACAAACGAAGTACGCGAAGTTGCAGCTATGGCGAACTTTTAATCTAAACAAAACCCAAAGTCTAAACGACGCCCTAAGGGCTGTATATATGGAGGAAGAGGGGGGAATTTCGTGGCCCTTGAGGGTGGGGTCCGAAACCAACCCTAACTCTTGTTTCCCCACACATACGGACTCTAAAAATAGCTATACTTAAGTATTTCGAAATTACATGGGCCTGGCCCATTAATAAGGTGACGCAGCACCTAGAATAGCCTATGGACGAATATTATGAAGTGGCATCTTGTATATTTCGTCCAAGGCTTCATGCACTCCTTATGGCGGCTTCAAAGTCCTGAAATCGTCACTTGTAACTCCGTTCTTGATCCCCTTGCACATGCCATCAACTCCATGCGTGTTCTTGCTCCAATGTTCATCCTTCTCCAAGCTAGGCCCTTCATTTGTAAGCAAAACAAATGTATCCAATTTAGGCAGCATCATAATCTCATGAACATTAGAATCATTACCAAGAAACGAAAGTACCTGGTAATTTAATTGGCGTGCGCGAGCTCTAGTAATTGGTCCAGTATATGTAACAGTAGGAGCTGTGGGTGTAACAATGGTATTAATGTCCTCATCATCCTCCCCTTCTTGAAATGAAGTCGTCCTCGACGGAAGCGCATCTTCCTCACCCAAATAAGGCTTCAAATCTGCAATGTTAAAAGTGGGACTAACCCCAAAATCTACAGGTAGCTCAAGTTTATATGCATTATCATTTATTTTCTCTAACACCTTAAAAGGACCATCAGCACGTGGCATTAGCTTTGATTTGCGCAGATTAGGAAATCTATCTTCACGCAAATGTAACCAAACAAGATCTCCAGGCGCAAACACAACATGTTTTCTACCCTTATCTCCAGCAAGTTTATATTTAGCATTCATACGCTCAATGTTTTCCTTAGTTAACTCATGCATTTTTACAATCAATTCAGAACGTTCTTTAGCATCAAAATTAACCTTCTCTGAAGATGGAAGAGGCAACAAATCAATAGGTGCACGAGGTAGGAAACCATACACAATTTCAAAAGGGCACATCTTAGTAGTAGAATGCAATGAACGATTATAAGAAAATTCAATATGAGGCAAGCATTCTTCCTACATTTTCTTGTTATTCTTCAAAACAGCCCTAAGCATAGTAGACAATGTTCTATTGACTACTTCAGTTTGTCCATCAGTTTGGGGGTGACAAGTAGTACTAAAAAGCAGCTTAGTCCCCAACTTAGCCCATAAACATCTCCAAAAGTGGCTAAGAAATTTAGTATCACGATCTGAAACAATAGTATTTGGCACACCATGTAAGCGAATAATTTCACGAAAGAACAAATCAGCAACATTAACAGCATCATCGGTTTTATGACATGGTATAAAGTGTGCCATTTTCGAGAACCTATCCACGACAACAAATATGCTATCCCTCCCCTTCTTTGTTCGAGGTAAACCTAAAACAAAGTCCATAGATATATCCTCCCAAGGAACACTAGGTACAGGCAAAGGCATATATAAACCATGAGGATTGAGTCGTGACTTAGCTCTTTGACATGTAGTGCAGCGAGCAACAAAACGCTCAACATCCCGTCTCATCTTTGGCCAAAAGAAATGTCTAGCAAGTATATCCTCCGTCTTCTTGACGCCAAAGTGTCCCATTAATCCTCCTCCATGCGCCTCCTGCAACAACAAAAGACGAACGGAGCTAGCTGGAATGCATAGCTTGTTAGCACGAAACACAAATCCATCGTTAAGAACGAACTTGTTGCAAGTTCTCCCTTCCTTACAATTCTGCAATACATCTTTAAATTCGGCATCATGAACATATTGATCTTTGATGGTCTCCAAACCAAATATTTTAAAGTCAAGTTGTGAGAGCATAGTATAACGACGAGACAAGGCATCAGCAATAACATTTTCTTTACCATTCTTGTGTTTAATGACATAAGGGAAAGTCTCAATGAATTCAACCCATTTAGCATGTCTACGGTTCAGTTTTGCTTGACTTTTAATGTGTTTCAAAGATTCATGATCAGAATGTATAACAAATTCCTTGGGCCATAAATAATGTTGCCATGTTTCTAAGGTCCGAACAAGAGCATATAATTCTTTATCATAAGTAGAATAGTTCAGACTAGGCCCACTCAATTTTTCAGAAAAGTATGCAACAGGTTTTCCATCTTGTAATAACACACCTCCTAATCCAATTCCACTAGCATCACATTCAAGCTCAAAAGTCTTATTGAAATTAGGAAGTTGGAGTAAAGGAGCATGTGTCAACTTATCTTTCAATACCGTGAAGGCTTCTTCCTGTGCGGTACCCCAAACAAAAGGCACATCCTGCTTTGTAAGCTCGTTGAGAGGTGCAGCAATGGTGCCGAAATCTCTCACAAAACGCCTATAGAAACCAGCGAGGCCAAGGAAACTCCTCACTTGTGTGACCGTTTTGGGCTGCGGCCAACTCTCAATAGCTTCAATCTTGGCTTTATCAACTTCAATTCCCTGTGGAGTAACAACATAGCCAAGAAAAGATACTCGGTCGGTGCAAAAGGTGCACTTTCCAAGGTTTCCAAACAAACGTGCATCACGTAGAGCAATAAAAACAGCACGTAAATGTTCCAAATGTTCCTCCAAAGATTTGCTATAAATCAATATGTCATCAAAGTAAACTACCACAAATCGTCCAATGAAAGCACGTAAAACTTCGTTCATTAACCTCATGAAAGTACTAGGTGCATTAGTTAACCCAAAAGGCATGACTAACCACTCATATAATCCAAACTTATTTTAAATGCTGTTTTCCATTCATCACCCAATTTCATACGAATTTGATGGTATCCACTACGCAAATCAACTTTGGAGAATATTGTAGAGCCACTCAATTCATCAAGCATATCATCTAGCCTAGGAATAGGATGGCGATAACGAATAGTAATATTATTAATGCCTCTACAATCAACGCACATATGCGACGTACCATCCTTTTTCGGCACTAAAATGATAGGAACAGCACAAGGACTAAGGGATTCGCGTATATAACCTTTGTCGAGCAGTTCTTGTACTTGACGCATAATCTCCTTCGTCTCCTCTGGATTGGTACGGTGTGGTGCATGGTTGGGTAGCGAAGCACCGGGAATTAAGTCAATTTGATGCTCAATCCCTCGAATAGGTGGTAATCCCGATGGCACATCTTGTGGAAAGACGTCAGCGAACTCCTGCAAAATGTTAGTGACAACAGGGGGCAAAGAGGAAGGCACGTCCTCGAATGAAAATATTGCCTCTTTGCACACAAAAGCATAGCAAACAGATTTGCTAAAATCTAGCTCATCAATATCAGATTTGGTGGCAAGTAAACATGCACTTTTCAATTTAATTTCAGAAACAACAGTAGATGGTTTATTATTAGGCTTCATTTGGTGCTCAAATTCTTTTGCCACAATCTGATTTTCACTCTTATTTGTCTCCTGTTTTGCTTTATTAGCTCTATTAATATCATCTTTCAAAATGGAATCAGGAGTCATAGGAAGCAAAGTAACATTCTTATCGTTATGAACAAGAGTATACTGATTGTTTCTACCATGGTGTACAGAATTTTTATCAAATTGCCATGGTCTACCAAGTAATAAGGAACATGCTTGCATAGGTACCACATCACAATCAACATAATCAGCATATGTAGAGATACTAAAATGCACACGAACAGTACGTGTTACCTTAACCTTGCCGCTGTTGTTGAACCATTGGATGTAGTATGGATGTGGATGTGGTCTTGTGGTGAGACATAGCTTCTCCACCATCTCCATGCTAGCCAAGTTATTGCAGCTCCCTCCATCTATGATCACGCGAACAGAACGTTCCTTCACAACTCCCTTTGTATGGAACATATTATGCCTCTGATTTTGCTCAGCTTGTGTAACCTGCACACTCAAAACACGTTGAGCAACTAAACATTCATACCTGTCAGCATCTTCAGGAGCCATGTATTGCGTCTCATGATCAGAATCGTCTCCACCATGTTCTTCACGTGTAATAAGAGCCAAGGTCTCCTCATCATAGTCACTAGCGGACTCATACCCACCATCCTCAGTAACAATCATCACACGCTTAGATGGGCATTCTCTCGCATAATGACCTCCACCCTTGCAACGTCGACAAATAATATCATGTGTTTGCCCTGTTGATGCCATGGATGAAGAAGAGCTCTTTGCAGGCCCAGAAGGTGTGCTCTTGGCAGATAGTGGTGATTGTGCCTCCTTTATTGTATTACGGTTGGAGGTGGCAGCCGACGGAGGCGCCGGTGTAGCAGAACGTGTGGAAGTAGATGATGCACGTGGTGTCCATGATGAAGGTCGACCTGCAGAAAAGTTAGTCCGCGCCAATGCCTCTCGATCCTGCACTTCACGTTCAGCTTTACAAGCAAGATGGAATAAAAGAGTGATACTAGTATACTCCTTATACTCTAGAATCGTCTGAATCTCTCTATTTAATCCACCCATAAAACGTGCAAGCATAGCTTCATTCTCCTCAACAATACCACATCTAATCATGCCAGTTTGTAATTCCTGATAATATTCTTCTACATAATTTTTTTCCTGTCTTAAGCGCTGCAATTTTTGAAGTGATTCACGTTGATAATATGGTGGAACCCAACGAGTACGCATAGCAGTTTTCAAAGCAGCCCAAGTAGCCGGAATAGGATATAATCTACAATGCTCAGACCACCAAACACATGCAAAACTAGTGAATGCACAAACAGCAGCAGGAACACGTCTCTCCTCGGGATATTGTAAACATGTAAATCGTTGTTCAGTTTCTAACTCCCAAGTAAGATATATATCAGGAACATATCTACCCTCAAATGGTGGAATATTCAATTTTAGTTTAGGGATATGGTCATGATCTCATACCTGAGGGTGAGCCCTACCATTGCCATTATTTGCATGTGGACGACCTGGTGGTTGTTGTGCTGGTGGTGGCACGTAGTTCTAATTTTGATCAATCTCATCCTCATAATCTCCCACACAATCATCCTCCTCCACATCAGCAGTAGGAGCCACAGAAGTATCAACAGCAGCACCAGCAGTTTGGCCCGACTGAAGAGGGACACGGCTCGCTCGGCGGAGGGCTGTTTCTCGACGTGGAGGTAGTCGATGTTGTTGCTGTTGTTGCAGAGGTGTGGCAGGAGCAGCCGGTGGTGGTGGTGGAAAACGCGAAAGCAATTCAGCAAACTTGTTATCGAGCTTTGTTTCAAATGTCTTCTCCATGCCATCTATCTTCTCCATGGCCTCTTCAAATCTGTTTATCACATCTTGCACCTGTCCACTCATCATTTGCTGAAACGTATCATGAAGCTCCTTGTTCGTCAAGTTCTCCCAGTCAGTCTCGTCGGCTTGTGATCCTGGCATGGTTAGCAGCAATAGAAACACACAAGAATATGATCCTACAGACTACTAACAAGTGGTGGTGGTGGCGGGTGTCACAAATCCATCAAGCAAATCTCAAATTCTTACCAGTTCTTACCCAGCAGCAGGCGGTGATCGGCAACCGTTGTAGTCAAAACTCTCAAAAGCTTGGATAGAGCGATTGCCAGGGAGAGTCAAACACACGACGTAGATGTATGTGGAGCTGGGAAGGCTTATAGTATGGTAGCAAAAAGGGTCAGCAATAATCAATTCAGAGATGCAAAGTTGAATAAACACTCAACGACGATACTGTGCTGGTCCTAGGCTAGACCGTGCTAGAGACGCGAGCCTAGAACACTATCAAAATCACGGCGCTGCACGTAAATAAGGGAAAAGCACACTCTGGAACTCTTTTTTTTCGCTCTTTTTTTTCTTTTTTTTTGCGCTCCTCTTTTTTTTTGCGAAAAATCACTATAATGGGCACGAAATTTTTTTTCACTTTTTTTTTGGAAATCAGGGTAGCGACGACGAAAAAGTGCGACAAAAAATCACTATGATGGCACGTGGCTCAAAAGACTCAGAAAATCCTAAAAATAGGATAGGGAAAAAATTTGCCCGTGAAAATTTTGGCCTAAAAACTTCCCGGGGGTCTCCAGACTCTTTTTTTTTCCGAGACCTACGCAGGCAAGGAAACACGAATAAGAATTTAGATTGATCTCAAGAACGAACCTAATATGAGAAGAACTCGGATTGGTGGTGGATATATGGTTGTGGTATATGGTAGCGGTGGTGGTATATGGTAGCGGTGGTCGTATATGGATACAGATTGGTGGTGGTATATGGATACGGATTGGTGGTGGTATATGGATATGGATTCAGAGCGGTGGCGGATAAGCAAAAGTGGTAGATGGGCGATGATGATGGTGCGGCGGCGGTGTGACAACTTATGACCAGAACTCGAAACTCTAAAAGACTAGACTCTAAGACCAGCAACTTGACACGACGATGCAACCGCAAATTCAACAAAGCAAAAACCCTAAAAAGATTATGCAAAGGCTCAGATTGGTTCGGATATGATGAACTAACCCTATTTTTTTTTCAGGCTTTTTCGTGGACTGTAGGTATGAAGAACAAACTCGATCTAATCTACGAAAAACTGTAAAATCTCACCGAGCAACCTGGAAATCTGATACCACTTGATAGAGGCTAAGGTGTCCCGATGTTTCGATGAGATGGTGGCTATCGTTTTCTGTGGGAGTCGACCTTGACGATCCGACTACGAACGTGCGAGATGTCGCGCCTTAGCAATCGCTAAACCAACTTCCGAGGGTTATTGACCACGCCGGAGCATGATCAACCTGACCACGAGGGTCTGTTTCCTGCGAGCAAATGAAGAACAAGCAAGAAACTGAGATTGCAATCAGGATATTGCAAATATAAGATGAAAGCTTTATTGATC
>NW_025228124.1:178268-193136 GCF_018294505.1 Triticum aestivum
TGATAGAGGCTAAGGTGTCCCGATGTTTCGATGAGATGGTGGCTATCGTTTTCTGTGGGAGTCGACCTTGACGATCCGACTACGAACGTGCGAGACGTCGCGCCTTAGCAATCGCTAAACCAACTTCCGAGGGTTATTGACCATGCCGGAGCACGATCAACCTGACCACGAGGGTCTGTTTCCTGCGAGCAAACGAAGAACAAGCAAGAAACTGAGATTGCAATCGGGATATTGCGAATATAAGATGAAAGCTTTATTGGTCAAGGTGGGGTTCTGTGACGTCTTGGTCTGGTCGTTGGACACAAACGAAGTACGCGAAGTTGCAGCTATGGCGAACTTTTAATCTAAACAAAACCCAAAGTCTAAACGACGCCCTAAGGGTTGTATATATGGAGGAAGAGGGGGGAATTTCGTGGCCCTTGAGGGTGGGGTCCGAAACCAACCCTAACTCTTGTTTCCCCACACATACGGACTCTAAAAATAGCCTATACTTAAGTATTTCGAAATTACATGGGCCTGGACCATTAATAAGGTGATGCAGCACCTAGAATAGCCTATGGACGAATATTATGAATTGGCATCTTGTATATTTCGTCCAAGGCTTCATGCACTCCTTATGGCGGCTTCAAAGTCCTGAAATCATCACTTGTAACTCCGTTCTTGATCCCCTTGCGCATGCCATCAACTCCATGCGTGTTCTTGCTCCAATGTTCATCCTTCTCCAAGCTAGGCCCTTCATTTGTAAGCAAAACAAATGTATCCAATTTAGGCAGCATCATAATCTCATGAACATTAGAATCATTACCAAGAAACGAAAGTACCTGGTAATTTAATTGGCGTGCGCGAGCTCTAGTAATTGGTCCAGTATATGTAACAGTAGGGGCTGTGGGTGTGACAATGGTATTGATGTCCTCATCATCCTCCCCTTCTTGAAATGAAGTCGTCCTCGACGAAAGCGCATCTTCCTCACCCAAATAAGGCTTCAAATCTGCAATGTTAAAAGTGGGACTAACCCCAAAATCTACAGGTAGCTCAAGTTTATATGCATTATCATTTATTTTCTCTAACACCTTAAAAGGACCATCAGCACGTGGCATTAGCTTTGATTTGCGCAGATTAGGAAATCTATCTTTACGCAAATGTAACCAAACAAGATCTCCAGGCGCAAACACAACATGTTTTCTACCCTTATCTCCAGCAAGTTTATATTTAGCATTCATACGCTCAATGTTTTCCTTAGTTAACTCATGCATTTTTAAAATCAATTCAGAACGTTCTTTAGCATCAAAATTAACCTTCTCTGAAGATGGAAGAGGCAACAAATCAATAGGTGCACGAGGTAGGAAACCATACACAATTTCAAAAGGGCACATCTTAGTAGTAGAATGCAATGAACGATTATAAGCAAATTCAATATGAGGCAAGCATTCTTCCCACATTTTCTTGTTATTCTTCAAAACAGCCCTAAGCATAGTAGACAATGTTCTATTGACTACTTCAGTTTGTCCATCAGTTTGGGGGTGACAAGTAGTACTAAAAAGCAGCTTAGTCCCCAACTTAGCCCGTAAACATCTCCAAAAGTGGCTAAGAAATTTAGTATCACGATCTGAAACAATAGTATTTGGCACACCAATAATTTCACGAAAGAACAAATCAGCAACATTAACAGCATCATCGCTTTTATGACATGGTATAAAGTGTGCCATTTTCGAGAACCTATCCACGACAACAAATATGCTATCCCTCCCCTTCTTTGTTCGAGGTAAACCTAAAACAAAGTCCATAGATATATCCTCCCAAGGAACACTAGGTACAGGCAAAGGCATATATAAACCATGAGGATTGAGTCGTGACTTAGCTCTTTGACATGTAGTGCAGCGAGCAACAAAACGCTCAACATCCCGTCTCATCTTTGGCCAAAAGAAATGTCTAGCAAGTATATCCTCTGTCTTCTTGACGCCAAAGTGTCCCATTAATCCTCCTCCATGCGCCTCCTGCAACAACAAAAGACGAACGGAGCTAGCTGGAATGCATAGCTTGTTAGCACGAAACACAAATCCATCGTTAAGAACGAACTTGTTCCAAGTTCTCCCTTCCTTACAATTCTGCAATACATCTTTAAATTCGGCATCATGAACATATTGATATTTGATGGTCTCCAAACCAAATATTTTAAAGTCAAGTTGTGAAAGCATAGTATAACAACGAGACAAGGCATCAGCAATAACATTTTCTTTACCATTCTTGTGTTTAATGACATAAGGGAAAGTCTCAATGAATTCAACCCATTTAGCATGTCTACGGTTCAGTTTTGCTTGACTTTTAATGTGTTTCAAAGATTCATGATCAGAATGTATAACAAATTCCTTGGGCCATAAATAATGTTGCCATGTTTCTAAGGTCCGAACAAGAGCATATAATTCTTTATCATAAGTAGAATAGTCCAGACTAGGCCCACTCAATTTTTCAGAAAAGTATGCAACAGGTTTTCCATCTTGTAATAACACACCTCCTAATCCAATTCCACTAGCATCACATTCAAGCTCAAAAGTCTTATTGAAATTAGGAAGTTGGAGTAAAGGAGCATGTGTCAACTTATCTTTCAATACCGTGAAGGCTTCTTCCTGTGCGGTACCCCAAACAAAAGGCACATCCTTCTTTGTAAGCTCGTTGAGAGGTGCAGCAATAGTGCCGAAATCTCTCACAAAACGCCTATAGAAACCAGCGAGGCCAAGGAAACTCCTCACTTGTGTGACCGTTTTGGGCTGCGGCCAACTCTCAATAGCTTCAATCTTGGCTTTATCAACTTCAATTCCCTGTGGAGTAACAACATAGCCAAGAAAAGATACTCGGTCGGTGCAAAAGGTGCACTTTCCAAGGTTTCCAAACAAACGTGCATCACGTAGAGCAATAAAAACAGCACGTAAATGATGAGGACATCAATACAATTGTTACACCCACAGCCCCTGCTGCTATACATATTGGACCAATTACTAGAGCTCGTGCACGCCAACTAAATTACCAGGTACTTTCGTTTCTTGGTAATGATTCTAATGTTCATGAGAATATGATGCTGCCTAAATTGGATACATTTGTTTTGCTTACAAATGAAGGGCCTAGCTTGGAGAAGGATGAACATTGGAGCAAGAACAAGCATGGAGATGATGGCATGCGCAAGGGAAACAAGAACGGAGTTACAAGTGATGATTTCAGGACTTTGAAGCCACCATAATGGGTGCATGAAGCCTTGGACGAAATATACAAGATGCCACTTCATAAATTTCGTCCCGAGGCTATTTTAGGTGCTGCGTCACCTTATTATTGGGCCAGGCCCATGTAATTTCGAAATACATAAGTATAGGCTATTTTTAGAGTCCGTATGTGTGGGGAAACAAGAAATAGGGTTGATTTCGGACCCCTCCACCAAGGGCCACGAAATTCCCCCCCCCCCTCTTCCTCCATATATACAGCCCTTAGGGCATCGTTTAGACTTTGGGGTGTTGTTTAGATTAAAAGTTCGCCATAGCTGCAACTTCGCGTACTTCGTTTGTGTTCAACGACCAGACAAAGGCGTCACAGAACCCCACCTTGATCAATAAAGCTTTCATCTTATATTCGCAATATCCAGATTGCAATCTTAGTTTCTTGCTTGTTCTTCGTTTGCTCGCAGGAAACAGACCCTCGAGGTCAGGTTGATCGTGCTCCGGCGTGGTCAATAACCTCTCGGAGTTGGTTTAGCGATTGCTAAGGCGCGACGTCCTCGCACGTTCGTAGTCGGATCGTCAAAGTCGACTTCCACCAAAGTGATATCCATCATCTCATCGAAAGACGGGACACCTTTGCCTCTATCAAGTGGTATCAGATTTCCAGGTTGCTCGGTGAGATTTTACAGTTTTTCATAGTTTAGATCGAGTTTGTTCTTCATACCTACAGTCCACGAAAAAGCTACAAAAAATTAGGGTTAGTTCATCATATCCGAACCAATCTGAGTCTTTGCATAATCTTTTTAGGGTTTTGCTTTGTTGAATTTGCGGTTGCATCGTCGTGTCTAGTTGCTGGTCTTAGAGTCTAGTCTTTTAGAGTTTCGAGTTCTGGTCATAAGTTGTCACGCCGCCGCCGCACCATCATCATCACCCCTGCCATTTACCACCACCGCTTATCCGCCACCGCTTCGAATCCGTATCCATATACCACCACAGCTGTCATATACCACCACCGCTGCCATCTACCACCATATATCCACCACCAATCCGAGTTCTTGTCATATTAGGTTTGTTTTCGAGATCCATCTAGATTCCGATTCGTGTTTCCTTGCCGGAGTAGGTTTCGAAAAAAAAAGAGTCGGGTAGCCACGCTCCGTTTAGGCCCAAAATTTTTCGAAAACGCATTTTTCGAAAAAAATTCTGGCTATCCTATTTTTAGGTGTTTCTGAGTGTTTTGAGACAGGTGCCATTATAGGAAGTTTTTTTTGACCCGTTTCCAGATTTTGGGTCCGGGCAGTCAAAAAAAAAAGAAAAAAAAATTGGTCAAAAAAATTTTCGTGCCCATCCTGTCAGTTTGAGTTAAGAAGAGTTTTGAGACACTCGCCATTATAGTGATTTTTCGCAAAAAAAAGGCAGCGCAAAAAAAAAGAGCGCAAAAAAAAAGAGCGAAAAAAAATTTCCAGAGTGTGCTTTTCCCTTGTTTACGTGCCGCGCCGTGATTTTGTTAGTGTTCTAGGCTCGCGTCTCTAGCACAGTCTAGCCTAGGACCAGCACAGTACCGTCGTTGAGCGTTTATTCAACTTTGCATCTCTGAATTGATTATTGCTGACCCTTTTTGCTACCATATTATAAGCCTTCCCAGCTCCACATACATCTACGTCGTGCGTTTGACTCTCCCTGGTAATCGCTCTATCCAAGCTTTGAGAGTTTTTGACTACAACGGTTGCCGATCACCGCCTGCTGCTGGGTAAGAACTGGTAAGAATTTGAGATTTGCTTGACGGATTTGTGACACCCACCACCACCACTTGTTCGTAGTCTGTAGGATCATATTCTTGTGTGTTTCTATTGCTGCTAACCATGCCAGGATCACAAGCCGACGAGATTGACTGGGAGAATTTATCGAACAAGGAGCTTCATGATAAGTTTCAGCAAATGATGACTGAACAGGTGCAAGATGTGCTGAACAATTTTGAAGAGGCCATGGAGAAGATCACTGGCTTTGAGAAGACGTTCGAAACAAAGCTCGATAACAAGTTTAATGAATTGCTCGCGCGTCTTCCACCACCACCACCCGCTGCAGCTAACGCACCTCTCCAACAACAACAACGACTGCCTCCACGTCGCGAAGCAGACCTCCGCCGAGCAAGCCGTGTTCCTCTTGCGTTTGGCCAAACTGTTGGTGCTGCTGTTGATACTTCTGTGGCTCCTGCTGCTGATGCGGAGGAGGATGATTATGTGGGAGACTATGAGGATGAGGTTGATCAAAATCAACACTACGTGCAGCCACCTGTACCACCACCAGCAGGTCGACCTCAGGTATATATTCGTAATGGTAGGCCTGCACCACCACCTCAGGTACGCGATGATGTCCATATTCCTAAACTGAAATTGAATATTCCACCATTTGAGGGTAGATATGTTCCTGATATATATCTTACTTGGGAGTTAGAAACTGAACAACGATTTACATGTTTACAATATCCTGAGGAGAGACGAGTTGCTGCTGCTGTTTGTGCTTTCACTAGTTTTGCATGTGTATGGTGGTCTGAACATTGTAGATTATATCCTATTCCAACTACTTGGGATGCTTTGAAAACTGCTATGCGTACGCGTTGGGTTCCACCATATTATCAACGTGAATTGCTTCAAAAATTGCAGCGTTTAAGACAAGGGAAAAATTCTGTAGAAGAATATTATCAGGAATTACAAACTGGCATGATTAGATGTGGTATTGTTGAGGAGAATGAAGCTATGCTTGCACGTTTTCTGGGTGGATTAAATAGAGAGATTCAGACCATTTTAGACTATAAGGAGTATACTAATATCACTCGTTTATTCCATCTTGCTTGTAAAGCTGAACGTGAAGTGCAGGATCGACAAGCATTGGGGCGAACTAACTTTTCTGCAGGCCGACCTTCACCATGGACACCACGTGCATCTTCTACTTCAACTGCACCAGCACCTCCATCCGGTGCCACCTCCAGCCGTGATTCAAGAAAACAGGCACAACCACCATTATCTGCCAAGAGCGCACCTGCGGGGCCTGCACAGCGTTCTTCTTCTTCCATGGCATCAACAGGGCACACAAGTGATATTATTTGTCGTCGTTGTAAGGGAGGAGGTCATTATGCGAGAGAATGCAAATCTCCGCGTGTGATGATTGCTACCGCGGATGGTGGATATGAGTCCGCTAGTGACTATGATGAGGAGACTTTGGCTCTTATTACACGTGAAGAACATGGTGGAGATGATTCTGATCATGAGACGCAATACATGGCTCCTGAAGACGCTGACAGGTATGAATGTTTAGTTGCTCAACGTGTTTTGAGTGTGCAGGTCACACAAGCTGAGCAAAATCAGAGGCACAATTTGTTTCATACCAAGGGAGTTGTGAAGGAACGTTCTGTGCGCGTCATCATAGACGGAGGGAGCTGCAACAACTTGGCTAGCATGGAGATGGTGGAGAAGCTTTCTGTCACCACAAGACCACATCCACATCCTTACTACATCCAATGGTTCAACAACAGCGGCAAGGTTAAGGTAACACGTACTGTTCGTGTGCATTTTAGTATCTCTACATATGTTGATTATGTTGATTGTGATGTGGTACCTATGCAAGCATGTTCCTTATTACTTGGTAGACCATGGGAATTTGATAAAAATTCTATACACCATGGTAGAAACAATCACTATACTCTTGTTCATAAGGATAAAAATATTACTTTGCTTCCTATGACTCCTGATTCCATTTTGAAAGATGATATTAATAGAGCTAATAAAGCACAACAGGAGAAGAATAAGAGTGAAAATCAGATTGTGGCAAAAGAATTTGAGCAACAAATGAAGCCTAATAATAAACCATCTAGTGTTGCTTCTGAAATTAAATTGAAAAGTGCATGTTTATTTGCCACCAAATCTGATATTGATGAGCTAGATTTCAGCAAATCTGTTTTGCTATGCTTTTGTGTGCAAAGAGGCATTATTTTCATTCGAGGACGTGCCTTCCTCTTTGCCTCCTGCTGTCACTAACATTTTGCAGGAGTTCGCTGACGTTTTTCCACAAGACGTGCCACCGGGATTACCGCCTATTCGAGGGATTGAGCATCAGATTGACTTAATTCCCGGTGCTTCACTGCCAAACCGTGCACCATACCGTACCAATCCAGAGGAGACGAAGGAGATTATGCGTCATGATAGAGGCAAAGGTGTCCCGTCTTTCGATGAGATGGTGGATTTCGCTTTGGTGGAAGTCGACTTTGACGATCCGACTACGAACGTGCGAGGACGTCGCGCCTTAGCAATCGCTAAACCAACTCTGAGAGGTTATTGACCACGCCGGAGCACGATCAACCTGACCACGAGGGTCTGTTTCCTGCGAGCAAACGAAGAACAAGCAAGAAACTAAGATTGCAATCTGGATATTGCGAATATAAGATGAAAACTTTATTGATCAAGGTGGGGTTCTGTGACGCCTTTGTCTGGTCGTTGAACACAAACGAAGTACGCGAAGTTGCAGCTATGGCGAACTTTTAATCTAAACAAAACCCAAGGTCTAAACGATGCCCTAAGGGCTGTATATATGGAGGAAGAGGGGGTGGATTTCGTGGCCCTTGGTGGAGGGGTCCGAAATCAACCCTATCTCTTGTTTCCCCACACATACGGACTCTAAAAATAGCCTATACTTATGTATTTCGAATTTACATGGGCCTGGCCCAATAATAAGGTGACGCAGCACCTAAAATAGCCTCGGGACGAAATTTATGAAGTGGCATCTTGTATATTTCGTCCAAGGCTTCATGCACACATTATGGTGGCTTCAAAGTCCTGAAATCATCACTTGTAACTCCGTTCTTGTTCCCCTTGCGCATGCCATCATCTCCATGCTTGTTCTTGCTCCAATGTTCATCCTTCTCCAAGCTAGGCCCTTCATTTGTAAGCAAAACAAATGTATCCAATTTAGGCAGCATCATATTCTCATGAACATTAGAATCATTACCAAGAAACGAAAGTACCTGATAATTTAGTTGGCGTGCACGAGCTCTAGTAATTGGTCCAGTATGTATAGCAGCAGGGGCTGTGGGTGTAACAATTGTATTGATGTCCTCATCATCCTCCCCTTCTTGAAATGAAGTCGTCCTCGACGGAAGTTCATCTTCCTCACCCAAATAAGGCTTCAAATCTGCAATGTTAAAAGTGGGACTAACCCCAAAATCTGCAGGCAGCTCAAGTTTATATGCACTATCATTTATTTTCTCTAACACCTTAAAGGGACCATCAGCACGTGGCATTAACTTTGATTTGCGCAAATTAGGAAATCTATCCTTACGCAAATGTAACCAAACAAGATCTCCAGGTGCAAACACAACATGTTTTCTACCCTTATCTCCAGCAAGTTTATATTTAGCATTCATGCGCTCAATGTTTTCCTTAGTTAACTCATGCATTTTTAAAATCAATTCAGCACGTTGTTTAGCATCAAAATTAACCTTCTCCGAAGATGGAAGAGGCAACAAATCAATAGGTGCATGAGGTAGGAAACCATACACAACTTCAAAAGGGCACATCTTAGTAGTAGAATGCAATGAACGATTATAAGCAAATTCAATATGAGGCAAGCATTCCTCCCACATTTTCTTATTATTCTTCAAAACAGCCCTAAGCATAGTAGACAACGTTCTATTGACTACTTCAGTTTGTCCATCAGTTTGGGGTGACAAGTAGTACTAAAAAGCAGTTTAGTCCCCAACTTAGCCCATAAACATCTCCAAAAGTGGCTAAGAAATTTAGTATCATGATCTGAAACAATAGTATTTGGCACACCATGCAAGCGAATAATTTCACGAAAGAACAAATCAGCAACATTAACAGCATCATCGCTTTTATGACATGGTATAAAGTGTGCCATTTTCGAGAATCTATCCACGACAACAAATATGCTATCCCTCCCCTTCTTTGTTCGAGGTAAACCTAAAACAAAGTCCATAGATATATCCTCCCAAGGAACACTAGGTACAGGCAAAGGCATATATAAACCATGAGGATTGAGTCGTGACTTAGCTTTTTGACATGTAGTGCATCGAGCAATAAAACGCTCAACATCCCGTCTCATCTTTGGCCAAAAGAAATGTGTAGCAAGTACGTCCTCCATCTTCTTCACGCCAAAGTGTCCCATTAATCCTCCTCCATGCGCCTCCTGCAACAACAAAAGACGAACGGAGCTAGCTGGAATGCATAGCTTGTTAGCACGAAACACAAATACATCGTTAACGACAAACTTGTTCCACATTCTTCCTTCTTTACAATTCTGCATTACATCTTTAAAATCAGCATCATGCACATATTGATCTTTGATGGTCTCCAAACCAAATATTTTGAAGTCAAGTTGTGAAAGCATAGTATAGCGACGAGACAATGCATCAGCAATAACATTTTCTTTTCCCTTCTTGTGTTTAATGAAATAAGGGAAAGTCTCAATGAATTCAACCCATTTAGCATGTCTACGATTCAGTTTAGCTTGACTTTTAATATGTTTCAAAGATTCATGATCAGAATGTATAACAAATTCTTTGGGCCATAAATAATGTTGCCATGTTTCTAAAGTCCGAACAAGAGCATATAATTCTTTATCATAAGTAGAATAATTCAGACTAGGCCCACTCAATTTTTCAGAAAAGTATGCAACAGGTTTGCCATCTTGTAATAACACACCTCCTAATCCAATTCCACTAGCATCACATTCAAGCTCAAAAGTCTTATTAAAATCAGGAAGTTGGAGTAAAGGAGCATGTGTCAACTTATCTTTCAATACCGTGAAGGCTTCTTCCTGTGCAGTACCCCAAAGAAAAGGCACATCTTTCTTTGTAAGCTCATTGAGAGGTGCATCAATGGTGCTGAAATCTCTCACAAAACGCCTATAGAATCCAGCGAGGCCAAGAAAACTCCTCACTTGTGTGACCGTTTTGGGCTGCGGCCAACTCTCAATAGCTTCAATCTTGGCTTTATCAACTTCAATTCCCTGTGGAGTAACAACATAGCCAAGAAAAGATACTCGGTCGGTGCAAAAGGTGCACTTCCCAAGGTTACCAAACAAACGTGCATCACGTAGAGCAATAAAAACAGCACGTAAATGTTCCAAATGTTCTTCCAAAGATCTGCTATAAATCAATATGTCATCAAAGTAAACTACCACAAATCGTCCAATGAAAGCACGTAAAACTTCGTTCATTAATCTCATGAAAGTACTAGGTGCATTAGTTAACCCAAAAGGCATGACTAACCACTCATATAATCCAAACTTAGTTTTAAATGCTGTTTTCCATTCATCTCCCAATTTCATACGAATTTGATGGTAGCCACTACGCAAATCAACTTTGGAGAATATTGTAGAGCCACTCAATTCATCAAGCATATCATCTAGCCTAGGAATAGGATGACGATAACGAATAGTAATATTATTAATGCCTCTACAATCAACACAAAAGCATAGCAAACAGATTTGCTGAAATCTAGCTCATCAATATCAGATTTGGTGGCAAATAAACATGCACTTTTCAATTTAATTTCAGAAGCAACACTAGATGGTTTATTATTAGGCTTCATTTGTTGCTCAAATTCTTTTGCCACAATCTGATTTTCACTCTTATTCTTCTCCTGTTGTGCTTTATTAGCTCTATTAATATCATCTTTCAAAATGGAATCAGGAGTCATAGGAAGCAAAGTAATATTTTTATCCTTATGAACAAGAGTATAGTGATTGTTTCTACCATGGTGTACAGAATTTTTATCAAATTGCCATGGTCTACCAAGTAATAAGGAACATGCTTGCATAGGTACCACATCACAATCAACATAATCAGCATATGTAGAGATACTAAAATGCACACGAACAGTACGTGTTACCTTAACCTTGCCGCTGTTGTTGAACCATTGGATGTAGTAAGGATGTGGATGTGGTCTTGTGGTGAGAGAAAGCTTCTCCACCATCTCCATGCTAGCCAAGTTGTTGCAGCTCCCCCCGTCTATGATGACGCGCACAGAACGTTCCTTCACAACTCCCTTGGTATGGAACAAATTGTGCCTCTGATTTTGCTCAGCTTGTGTGACCTGCACACTCAAAACACGTTGAGCAACTAAACATTCATACCTGTCAGCGTCTTCAGGAGCCATGTATTGCGTCTCATGATCAGAATCATCTCCACCATGTTCTTCACGTGTAATAAGAGCCAAAGTCTCCTCATCATAGTCACTAGCGGACTCATATCCACCATCCGCGGTAGCAATCATCACACGCGGAGATTTGCATTCTCTCGCATAATGACCTCCTCCCTTACAACGACGACAAATAATATCACTTGTGTGCCCTGTTGATGCCATGGAAGAAGAAGAACGCTGTGCAGGCCCCGCAGGTGCGCTCTTGGCAGATAATGGTGGTTGTGCCTGTTTTCTTGTATCACGGCTGGAGGTGGTACCGGATGGAGGTGCTGGTGCAGTTGAAGTAGAAGATGCACGTGGTGTCCATGATGAAGGTCGGCCTGCAGAAAAGTTAGTTCGCCCCAATGCTTGTCGATCCTGCACTTCACGTTCAGCTTTACAAGCAAGATGGAATAAACGAGTGATATTAGTATACTCCTTATAGTCTAGAATGGTCTGAATCTCTCTATTTAATCCACCCAGAAAACGTGCAAGCATAGCTTCATTCTCCTCAACAATACCACATCTAATCATGCCAGTTTGTAATTCCTGATAATATTCTTCTACAGAATTTTTCCCTTGTCTTAAACGCTGCAATTTTTGAAGCAATTCACGTTGATAATATGGTGGAACCCAACGCGTACGCATAGCAGTTTTCAAAGCAGCCCAAGTAGTTGGAATAGGATATAATCTACAATGTTCAGACCACCATACACATGCAAAACTAGTGAAAGCACAAACAGCAGCAGCAACTAGTCTCTCCTCAGGATATTGTAAACATGTAAATCGTTGTTCAGTTTCTAACTCCCAAGTAAGATATATATCAGGAACATATCTACCCTCAAATGGTGGAATATTCAATTTCAGTTTAGGAATATGGACATCATCTCGTACCTGAGGTGGTGGTGCAGGCCTACCATTATGAATATATACCTGAGGTCGACCTGCTGGTGGTGGTACAGGTGGCTGCACGTAGTGTTGATTTTGATCAACCTCATCCTCATAATCTCCCACATAATCATCCTCCTCCGCATCAGCAGCAGGAGCCACAGAAGTATCAACAGCAGCACCAACAGTTTGGCCAAACGCAAGAGGAACACTGATGAGGACATCAATACAATTGTTACACCCACAGCCCCTGCTGCTATACATACTGGACCAATTACTAGAGCTCGTGCACGCCAACTAAATTACCAGGTACTTTCGTTTCTTGGTAATGATTCTAATGTTCATGAGAATATGATGCTGCCTAAATTGGATACATTTGTTTTGCTTACAAATGAAGGGCCTAGCTTGGAGAAGGATGAACATTGGAGCAAGAACAAGCATGGAGATGATGGCATGCGCAAGGGGAACAATAACGGAGTTACAAGTGATGATTTCAGGACTTTGAAGCCACCATAATGGGTGCATGAAGCTTTGGACGAAATATACAAGATGCCACTTCATAAATTTCGTCCCAAGGCTATTTTAGGTGCTGCGTCACCTTATTATTGGGCCAGGCCCATGTAATTTCGAAATACATAAGTATAGGCTATTTTTAGAGTCCGTATGTGTGGGGAAACAAGAGATAGGGTTGATTTCGGATCCCTCCACCAAGGGCCACGAAATTCCCCCCCCTCTTCCTCCATATATACAGCCCTTAGGGCATCGTTTAGACTTTGGGGTTTTGTTTAGATTAAAAGTTCGCCATAGCTGCAACTTCGCGTACTTCGTTTGTGTTCAACGACCAGACAAAGGCGTCACAGAACCCCACCTTGATCAATAAAGCTTTCATCTTATATTCGCAATATCCAGATTGCAATCTTAGTTTCTTGCTTGTTCTTCGTTTGCTCGCAGGAAACAGACCCTCGTGGTCAGGTTGATCGTGCTCCGGCGTGGTCAATAACCTCTCGGAGTTGGTTTAGCGATTGCTAAGGCGCGACGTCCTCGCACGTTCGTAGTCGGATCGTCAAAGTCGACTTCCACCAAAGCGATATCCATCATCTCATCGAAAGATCGGGACCCTCGCCTCTATCATCCGTCTTCTTCACGCCAAAGTGTCCCATTAATCCTCCTCCATGCGCCTCCTGCAACAACAAAAGACGAACGGAGCTAGCTGGAATGCATAGCTTGTTAGCACGAAACACAAATCCATCGTTAACGACAAACTTGTTCCACATTCTTCCTTCTTTACAATTCTGCATTACATCTTTAAAATCAGCATCATGCACATATTGATCTTTGATGGTCTCCAAACCAAATATTTTGAAGTCAAGTTGTGAAAGCATAGTATAGCGACGAGACAATGCATCAGCAATAACATTTTCTTTTCCCTTCTTGTGTTTAATGACATAAGGGAAAGTCTCAATGAATTCAACCCATTTAGCATGTCTACGATTCAGTTTAGCTTGACTTTTAATATGTTTCAAAGATTCATGATCAGAATGTATAACAAACTCTTTGGGCCATAAATAATGTTGCCATGTTTCTAAAGTCCGAACAAGAGCATATAATTCTTTATCATAAGTAGAATAATTCAGACTAGGCCCACTCAATTTTTCAGAAAACTATGCAACAGGTTTGCCATCTTGTAATAACACACCTCCTAATCCAATTCCACTAGCATCACATTCAAGCTCAAAAGTCTTATTAAAATCAGGAAGTTGGAGTAAAGGAGCATGTGTCAACTTATCTTTCAATACCGTGAAGGCTTCTTCCTGTGCGGTACCCCAAACAAAAGGCACATCCTTCTTTGTAAGCTCGTTGAGAGGTGCAGCAATGGTGCCGAAATCTCTCACAAAACGCCTATAGAATCCAGCGAGGCCAAGAAAACTCCTCACTTGTGTGACCGTTTTGGGCTGCGGCCAACTCTCAATAGCTTCAATCTTGGCTTTGTCTACTTCAATTCCCTGTGGAGTAACAACATAGCCAAGAAAAGATACTCGGTCGGTGCAAAAGGTGCACTTCCCAAGGTTACCAAACAAACGTGCTTCACGTAGAGCAATAAAAACAGCACGTAAATGTTCCAAATGTTCTTCCAAAGATCTGCTATAAATCAGTATGTCATCAAAGTAAACTACCACAAATCGTCCAATGAAAGCACGTAAAACTTCGTTCATTAATCTCATGAAAGTACTAGGTGCATTAGTTAACCCAAAAGGCATGACTAACCACTCATATAATCCAAACTTAGTTTTAAATGCTGTTTTCCATTCATCTCCCAATTTCATACGAATTTGGTGGTAGCCACTACGCAAATCAACTTTGGAGAATATTGTAGAACCACTCAATTCATCAAGCATATCATCTAGCCTAGGAATAGGATGACGATAACGAATAGTAATATTATTAATGCCTCTACAATCAACACACATACGTGATGTACCATCCTTTTTCGGCACTAGAATAATAGGAACAGCACAAGGACTAAGGGATTCGCGTATATAACCTTTGTCGAGAAGCTCTTGTACTTGGCGCATAATCTCCTTCGT
>NW_025228125.1:0-26743 GCF_018294505.1 Triticum aestivum
AAAATGGCACACTTTATACCATGTCATAAAAGCGATGATGCTGTTAATGTTGCTGATTTGTTCTTTCGTGAAATTATTCGCTTGCATGGTGTGCCAAATACTATTGTTTCAGATCGTGATACTAAATTTCTTAGCCACTTTTGGAGATGTTTATGGGCTAAGTTGGGGACTAAACTGCTTTTTAGTACTACTTGTCACCCCCAAACTGATGGACAAACTGAAGTAGTCAATAGAACGTTGTCTACTATGCTTAGGGCTGTTTTGAAGAATAATAAGAAAATGTGGGAGGAATGCTTGCCTCATATTGAATTTGCTTATAATCGTTCCTTGCATTCTACTACTAAGATGTGCCCTTTTGAAGTTGTGTATGGTTTCCTACCTCGTGCACCTATTGATTTGTTGCCTCTTCTATCTTCGGAGAAGGTTAATTTTGATGCTAAACAACGTGCTGAATTGATTTTAAAAATGCATGAGTTAACTAAGGAAAACATTGAGCGCATGAATGCTAAATATAAACTTGCTGGAGATAAGGGTAGAAAACATGTTGTGTTTGCACCTGGAGATCTTGTTTGGTTACATTTGCGTAAGGATAGATTTCCTGATTTGCGCAAATCAAAGTTAACTCCACGTGCTGATGGTCCCTTTAAGGTGTTAGAGAAAATAAATGATAATGCATATAAACTTGAGCTGCCTGCAGATTTTGGGGTTAGTCCCACTTTTAACATTGCAGATTTGAAGCCTTATTTGGGTGAGGAAGATGAACTTCCGTCGAGGACGACTTCATTTCAAGAAGGGGAGGATGATGAGGACATCAATACAATTGTTACACCCACAGCCCCTGCTGCTATACATACTGGACCAATTACTAGAGCTTGTGCACGCCAACTAAATTACCAGGTACTTTCGTTTCTTGGTAATGATTCTAATGTTCATGAGAATATGATGCTGCCTAAATTGGATACATTTGTTTTGCTTACAAATGAAGGGCCTAGCTTGGAGAAGGATGAACATTGGAGCAAGAACAAGAACGGAGTTACAAGTGATGATTTCAGGACTTTGAAGCCACCATAATGGGTGCATGAAGCCTTGGACGAAATATACAAGATGCCACTTCATAAATTTCGTCCCGAGGCTATTTTAGGTGCTGCGTCACCTTATTATTGGGCCAGGCCCATGTAATTTCGAAATACATAAGTATAGGCTATTTTTAGAGTCCGTATGTGTGGGGAAACAAGAGATAGGGTTGATTTCGGACCCCTCCACCAAGGGCCACGAAATTCCCCTCCTCTTCCTCCATATATACAGCCCTTAGGGCATCGTTTAGACTTTGGGTTTTGTTTAGATTAAAAGTTCGCCATAGCTGCAACTTCGCGTACTTCGTTTGTGTTCAACGACCAGACAAAGGCGTCACAGAACCCCACCTTGATCAATAAAGCTTTCATCTTATATTCGCAATATCCAGATTGCAATCTTAGTTTCTTGCTTGTTCTTCGTTTGCTCGCAGGAAACAGACCCTCGTGGTCAGGTTGATCGTGCTCCGGCGTGGTCAATAACCTCTCGGAGTTGGTTTAGCGATTGCTAAGGCGCGACGTCCTCGCACGTTCGTAGTCGGATCGTCAAAGTCGACTTCCACCAAAGCGAAATCCACCATCTCATCGAAAGACGGGACACCTTTGCCTCTATCACAGGGGCTGTGGGTGTAACAATTGTATTGATGTCCTCATCATCCTCCCCTTCTCGAAATGAAGTCGTCCTCGACGGAAGTTCATCTTCCTCACCCAAATAAGGCTTCAAATCTGCAATGTTAAAAGTGGGACTAACCCCAAAATCTGCAGGCAGCTCAAGTTTATATGCATTATCATTTATTTTCTCTAACACCTTAAAGGGACCATCAGCACGTGGCATTAACTTTGATTTGCGCAAATCAGGAAATCTATCCTTACGCAAATGTAACCAAACAAGATCTCCAGGTGCAAACACAACATGTTTTCTACCCTTATCTCCAGCAAGTTTATATTTAGCATTCATGCGCTCAATGTTTTCCTTAGTTAACTCATGCATTTTTAAAATCAATTCAGCACGTTGTTTAGCATCAAAATTAACCTTCTCCGAAGATGGAAGAGGCAACAAATCAATAGGTGCACGAGGTAGGAAACCATACACAACTTCAAAAGGGCACATCTTAGTAGTAGAATGCAATGAACGATTATAAGCAAATTCAATATGAGGCAAGCATTCCTCCCACATTTTCTTATTATTCTTCAAAACAGCCCTAAGCATAGTAGACAATGTTCTATTGACTACTTCAGTTTGTCCATCAGTTTGGGGGTGACAAGTAGTACTAAAAAGCAGTTTAGTGCCCAACTTAGCCCATAAACATCTCCAAAAGTGGCTAAGAAATTTAGTATCACGATCTGAAACAATAGTATTTGGCACACCATGCAAACGAATAATTTCACGAAAGAACAAATCAGCAACATTAACAGCATCATCGCTTTTATGACATGGTATAAAGTGTGCCATTTTCGAGAATCTATCCACGACAACAAATATGCTATCCCTCCCCCTCTTTGTTCGAGGTAAACCTAAAACAAAGTCCATAGATATATCCTCCCAAGGAACACTAGGTACAGGCAAAGGCATATATAAACCATGAGGATTGAGTCGTGACTTAGCTTTTTGACATGTAGTGCAGCGAGCAATAAAACGCTCAACATCCCGTCTCATCTTTGGCCAAAAGAAATGTGTAGCAAGTACGTCCTCCGTCTTCTTCACGCCAAAGTGTCCCATTAATCCTCCTCCATGCGCCTCCTGCAACAACAAAAGACGAACGGAGCTAGCTGGAATGCATAGCTTGTTAGCACGAAACACAAATCCATCGTTAACAACAAACTTGTTCCACATTCTTCCTTCTTTACAATTATGCATTACATCTTTAAAATCAGCATCATGCACATATTGATCTTTGATGGTCTCTAAACCAAATATTTTGAAGTCAAGTTGTGAAAGCATAGTATAGCGACGAGACAATGCATCAGCAATAACATTTTCTTTTCCCTTCTTGTGTTTAATGACATAAGGGAAAGTCTCAATGAATTCAACCCATTTAGCATGTCTACGATTCAGTTTAGCTTGACTTTTAATATGTTTCAAAGATTCATGATCAGAATGTATAACAAATTCCAAGGAAAAGCTACTAGATGGATCTACTTATATAGGAGCAAGGGGTGGCGGCCAAGGAGGTGGGAGGACGTCCCAAGGCAGCCTAAAACTAAATCTAGGTCGTACAAGGCCAATGGGCCCAAGTGGAGGTGATGTAACACCTTTGGACTTGTAGTTTGACTCGGATTCTGCTACAGCATCAGATTGTTTCGTCCACAACTCAACGCTCCGGACGAATTTGAAGGTGATTCCAATTGGGTTGGAAAGTGCACGAAATCTAGTTTCCAACAAAAAAAGAATCACCCAATTCGGAGTCCGTATGAAAAACTTGTGTGCGTTTTGAGTCAGGTGTGTCTGTGCAGTCCGAATCTGAATCCAGAACGTGAGAGACTTGGACTCTATCTTCTCTTGGGCCAAAAGTGACGTGAGAGAACTTTTTGGACAGCAAATAAACATCTCTTTCTTCCTTATCTTCATATGTGGATTGTACAAATGTCCCATACACCTGCAATTAGACAAAACACAAAAGTGTGTGAAGTATTTTTGTTCTGGATAACATAAATAGATTATTGAATAGTTTGCACTAGAAATCACCTGACAAATATGCATATATGCAATATTTTTGGTCATATCCAAGGTAGTCATGTCCTCATCATCCTCCCCTTCTTGAAAATAAAGCCGTCTTCGGCGTTGCTTAATCTGAAATGTGGCTAACAAAAGAGACAAGGTGTACATGTTGTATATGTATATGTCATCCATTTTTACTTCCCTTGATTTTTGCATATATGACACATGAATAGATGAGTAACTTCCATAGTTCATAAAATCTAAAGCCAAAAAATTAGCACAAGAAGTAGAAGGCATGAAAATATTGCAACTCAGTTTGCACATATAAGTGAAGCTCTTATTCATTTCAAAAGATTGACAATGTTCATCATTAAACCATCCCAACATTGGTGAATAAACCTTACTTGCATCAAATTTACATGCTACAACATGCTTAAATAAGCAAACATGCAATAAGTCATTCAACACAGAATCATCACCAAGATTAGAGGTCATATCAAAATGATTAAACATTGGTTCTTTTGCATCAATAGTTAATTCAATGGGTGCACTCAAAATTGTTGGTATTTCAGTTGTTTGATCACATGGCAAAGTCAAATTATCAACGTAGTCCTCTAAAATAGGTGGTGTGATCAAAGTAGTGGGTAGCTCATCAGATGGTGCATTCAAATCTACAAGGCATTCATCATTCTCATGTAGAGATGGAAGATCAGTACCTTTGTCATTACCTCTTATGATCAACTCAGATGATGTAGCCACTCTCGGGGGCGATGTGTCACATGGTGGAGGTGATGTAGTCCTGACAACAACGGATGTGGTTGTCATAGTATGCCTAGTAGTTGAAGGAACAATCATATCAACTCTTGGAATGTGCACCGTGCGCTTGTTCTCCTCGTGGCCAACACGTCGTTTTATTTCCTGTTCAGCTTTGCAAGCAAGATGAAACAAATGGTCCATAGGATAACACTCTTCATGAATTAGTATCTCTTGAATATCACGGTTTAATCCTCCCCAAAATCTATCCATAAAATCATCTTCACTTTCTTCTAAAGAGGAATGCAACAAGGTAGTTTGTAAATCATCATAATATTTTGTTACAGTTTCACTACCTTGTTTTAAGTGTTGCAACGTCTTAATCATGTCACGAGTATAATAAGCAGGGACGAAAGTATGTCGCATGGCAAGTTTCAAATCATCCCAAGTAGTAGGTATATAATCAGGGTGTAACCGACAATATTCACTCCACCAAACCAAAGCATAACCAGTGAAAGAACCAACCGCAACCTTAACCTTTTTATGTTCATCGAAATTATGGGAAGCAAATATAGTTTTTATGTCGAACTCCCATTCAATATATAAAGCAGGTTTAAAACGGCCATTAAATGGTGGTATAGATACATTAACCTGATCATGTGCATTTGGATGTTTGTGCACCTCTCGGGACGGTTGTGGTATTTGCAAAGGTGGTGGCACGTCTCCCGCGATCGACAAAGCCCATGAATTGACTCTGGATCCTGTCATGATTAGTAGAACAAGAAACAAAACCCAAAAATAATGTTCCTATAACTACTAGGATGTGGTGGTAAAACGCTCACAGTAAAGCAAATATCAATGTCTTACAAGTTCTTACCATGCAGCAGGCGGTGATCGGCAACCAACGGTGTCAAGTAACTCCGAATATTGAGTAAAGCGATTGCCAGGGGAGCATACGTATACACGGTGTAGAAATATGTGGAGCTGGGTTGGCTATATATGGTAGCAAAAGATTAGCAATAATCAATTCAAAGATGCAATGTTGAATAAACGCTCAACGACGGTACTGTGCTGGTCCTAGGCTAGACCGGACTAGAGACGCGAGCCTAGAACACTAATGAGGTCACGGCGTAGCACAACTAGCATCAATGAAGGATACTAAGTAGCTCTTGACAGCAAGATATATGTGAAAATCACAACAGTAGTGAAGATAATGAGGTGAAACAACAGCCAATCAGAATATATCAACAACTTTGTCTCCAACTTTCCTCTGAAAAAGTTTGTGCCGATTTTTTTGTTTTTTTTTCTTCTCTCTTTTTTTTTCTCACACTTTTTTTTTCTTTCTCTCCTTTTTTTTCTCTGACTTTTTTTTCCTTTTTTTCTCTCGTTTTTTCTCTCTTTTTTTCTCCCTCTTTCCAAAACAAACTAGATAAGATGCAGATTGGATCAAGTGAAGATGTGAACGATCTCAACTATTATTATGACAATGAATGGTGGGTAGCACGTGGTGGAAATTAATAGATGGGATGGTGGACAGCGGAAGGGATAATGATGCAGCGGCGGCGTGACTAATGTGAACAGAACTCGAAACTCTAAAGGAACTAGACACTAAGACCAGCAACTGACACGACGATGCAACCGATAATTCAACTATGCAAGCAACGAATAGAAAATTGCAAAGGCTCAGACTGGCTTGGATAAAGGATGAACAGATCTAACTTTTTTGTGGCTTTTTCATGAACTATAGGTATGAATGACAGATGCGATCTAAACTATGAAAAACTGTAAAATCTCACCGAGCAACCTGAAAACTGATACCACTTGATAGAGGCAAAGGTGTCCCGTCTTTCGATGAGATGGTGGATTTCGCTTTGGTGGAAGTCGACTTTGACGATCCGACTACGAACGTGCGAGGACGTCGCGCCTTAGCAATCGCTAAACCAACTCTGAGAGGTTATTGACCACGCCGGAGCACGATCAACCTGACCACGAGGGTCTGTTTCCTGCGAGCAAACGAAGAACAAGCAAGAAACTAAGATTGCAATCTGGATATTGCGAATATAAGATGAAAGCTTTATTGATCAAGGTGGGGTTCTGTGACGCCTTTGTCTGGTCGTTGAACACAAACGAAGTACGCGAAGTTGCAGCTATGGCGAACTTTTAATCTAAACAAAACCCAAAGTCTAAACGATGCCCTAAGGGCTGTATATATGGAGGAAGAGGGGGGAATTTCGTGGCCCTTGGTGGAGGGGTCCGAAATCAACCCTATCTCTTGTTTCCCCACACATACGGACTCTAAAAATAGCCTATACTTATGTATTTCGAAATTACATGGGCCTGGCCCAATAATAAGGTGACGCAACACCTAAAATAGCCTCGAGACGAAATTTATGAAGTGGCATCTTGTATATTTCGTCCAAGGCTTCATGCACCCATTATGGTGGCTTCAAAGTCCTGAAATCATCACTTGTAACTCCGTTCTTGTTCCCCTTGCGCATGACATCATCTCCATGCTTGTTCTTGCTCCAATGTTCATCCTTCTCCAAGCTAGGCCCTTCATTTGTAAGCAAAACAAATGTATCCAATTTAGGCAGCATCATATTCTCATGAACATTAGAATCATTACCAAGAAACGAAAGTACCTGGTAATTTAGTTGGCGTGCACGAGCTCTAGTAATTGGTCCAGTATGTATAGCAGCAGGGGCTGTGGGTGTAACAATTGTATTGATGTCCTCATCAGAAGCTTTCTCTCACCACAAGACCACATCCACATCCTTACTACATCCAATGGTTCAACAACAGCGGCAAGGTTAAGGTAACACGTACTGTTCGTGTGCATTTTAGTATATCTACATATGCTGATTATGTTGATTGTGATGTGGTACCTATGCAAGCATGTTCCTTATTACTTGGTAGACCATGGCAATTTGATAAAAATTCTGTACACCATGGTAGAAACAATCACTATACTCTTGTTCATAAGGATAAAAATATTACTTTGCTTCCTATGACTCCTGATTCCATTTTGAAAGATGATATTAATAGAGCTAATAAAGCAAAACAGGAGACGAATAAGAGTGAAAATCAGATTGTGGCAAAAGAATTTGAGCAACAAATGAAGCCTAATAATAAACCATCTAGTGTTGTTTCTGAAATTAAATTGAAAAGTGCATGTTTATTTGCCACCAAATCTGATATTGATGAGCTAGATTTCAGAAAATCTGTTTGCTATGCTTTTGTGTGCAAAGAGGCATTATTTTCATTCGAGGACGTGCCTTCCTCTTTGCCTCCTACTGTCACTAACATTTTGCAGGAGTTCGCTGACGTCTTTCCACAAGACGTGCCACCGGGATTACCGCCTATTCGAGGGATTGAGCATCAGATTGACTTAATTCCCGGTGCTTCACTGCCAAACCGTGCACCATACCGTACCAATCCAGAGGAGACGAAGGAGATTATGCGTCAAGTACAAGAGCTTCTCGACAAAGGTTATATACGCGAATCCCTTAGTCCTTGTGCTGTTCCTATTATTCTAGTGCCGAAAAAGGATGGTACATCACGTATGTGTGTTGATTGTAGAGGCATTAATAATATTACTATTCGTTATCGTCATCCTATTCCTAGGCTAGATGATATGCTTGATGAATTGAGTGGCTCTACAATATTCTCCAAAGTTGATTTGCGTAGTGGCTACCATCAAATTCGTATGAAATTGGGAGATGAATGGAAAACAACATATAAAACTAAGTTTGGATTATATGAGTGGTTAGTCATGCCTTTTGGGTTAACTAATGCACCTAGTACTTTCATGAGATTAATGAACGAAGTTTTACGTGCTTTCATTGGACGATTTGTGGTAGTTTACTTTGATGACATATTGATTTATAGCAGATCTTTGGAAGAACATTTGGAACATTTACGTGCTGTTTTTATTGCTCTACGTGATGCACGTTTGTTTGGTAACCTTGGGAAGTGCACCTTTTGCACCGACCGAGTATCTTTTCTTGGCTATGTTGTTACTCCACAGGGAATTGAAGTTGATAAAGCCAAGATTGAAGCTATTGAGAGTTGGCCGCAGCCCAAAACGGTCACACAAGTGAGGAGTTTTCTTGGCCTCGCTGGATTCTATAGGCGTTTTGTGAGAGATTTCAGCACCATTGTTGCACCTCTCAATGAGCTTACAAAGAAAGATGTGCCTTTTCTTTGGGGTACTGCACAGGAAGAAGCCTTCACGGTATTGAAAGATAAGTTGACACATGCTCCTTTACTCCAACTTCCTGATTTTAATAAGACTTTTGAGCTTGAATGTGATGCTAGTGGAATTGGATTAGGCGGTGTGTTATTACAAGATGGCAAACCTGTTGCATACTTTTCTGAAAAATTGAGTGGGCCTAGTCTGAATTATTCTACTTATGATAAAGAATTATATGCTCTTGTTCGGACTTTAGAAACATGGCAACATTATTTATGGCCCAAAGAGTTTGTTATACATTCTGATCATGAATCTTTGAAACATATTAAAAGTCAAGCTAAACTGAATCGTAGACATGCTAAATGGGTTGAATTCATTGAGACTTTCCCTTATGTCATTAAACACAAGAAGGGAAAAGAAAATGTTATTGCTGATGCATTGTCTCGTCGCTATACTATGCTTTCACAACTTGACTTCAAAATATTTGGTTTGGAGACCATCAAAGATCAATATGTGCATGATGCTGATTTTAAAGATGTAATGCAGAATTGTAAAGAAGGAAGAATGTGGAACAAGTTTGTTGTTAAGGATGGATTTGTGTTTCGTGCTAACAAGCTATGCATTCCTGCTAGCTCCGTTCGTCTTTTGTTGTTGCAGGAGGCGCATGGAGGAGGATTAATGGGACACTTTGGCGTGAAGAAGACGGAGGACGTACTTGCTACACATTTCTTTTGGCCAAAGATGAGACGGGATGTTGAGCGTTTTATTGCTCGCTGCATTACATGTCAAAAAGCTAAGTCACGACTCAATCCTCATGGTTTATATATGCCTTTGCCTGTACCTAGTGTTCCTTGGGAGGATATATCTATGGACTTTGTTTTAGGTTTACCTCGAACAAAGAAGGGGAGGGATAGCATATTTGTTGTCGTGGATAGATTCTCGAAAATGGCACACTTTATACCATGTCATAAAAGCGATGATGCTGTTAATGTTGCTGATTTGTTCTTTCGTGAAATTATTCGCTTGCATGGTGTGCCAAATACTATTGTTTCAGATCGTGATACTAAATTTCTTAGCCACTTTTGGAGATGTTTATGGGCTAAGTTGGGGACTAAACTGCTTTTTAGTACTACTTGTCACCCCCAAACTGATGGACAAACTGAAGTAGTCAATAGAACGTTGTCTACTATGCTTAGGGCTGTTTTGAAGAATAATAAGAAAATGTGGGAGGAATGCTTGCCTCATATTGAATTTGCTTATAATCGTGATGAGGACATGACTACCTTGGATATGACCAAAAATATTGCATATATGCATATTTGTCAGGTGATTTCTAGTGCAAACTATTCAATAATCTATTTATGTTATCCAGAACAAAAATACTTCACACACTTTTGTGTTTTGTCTAATTGCAGGTGTATGGGACATTTGTACAATCCACATATGAAGATAAGGAAGAAAGAGATGTTTATTTGCTGTCCAAAAAGTTCTCTCACGTCACTTTTGGCCCAAGAGAAGATAGAGTCCAAGTCTCTCACGTTCTGGATTCAGATTCGGACTGCACAGACACACCTGACTCAAAACGCACACAAGTTTTTCATACGGACTCCGAATTGGGTGATTCTTTTTTTGTTGGAAACTAGATTTCGTGCACTTTCCAACCCAATTGGAATCACCTTCAAATTCGTCCGGAGCGTTGAGTTGTGGACGAAACAATCTGATGCTGTAGCAGAATCCGAGTCAAACTACAAGTCCAAAGGTGTTACATCACCTCCACTTGGGCCCATTGGCCTTGTACGACCTAGATTTAGTTTTAGGCTGCCTTGGGACGTCCTCCCACCTCCTTGGCCGCCACCCCTTGCTCCTATATAAGTAGATCCATCTAGTAGCTTTTCCTTGGAATTTGTTATACATTCTGATCATGAATCTTTGAAACATATTAAAAGTCAAGCTAAACTGAATCGTAGACATGCTAAATGGGTTGAATTCATTGAGACTTTCCCTTATGTCATTAAACACAAGAAGGGAAAAGAAAATGTTATTGCTGATGCATTGTCTCGTCGCTATACTATGCTTTCACAACTTGACTTCAAAATATTTGGTTTAGAGACCATCAAAGATCAATATGTGCATGATGCTGATTTTAAAGATGTAATGCATAATTGTAAAGAAGGAAGAATGTGGAACAAGTTTGTTGTTAACGATGGATTTGTGTTTCGTGCTAACAAGCTATGCATTCCAGCTAGCTCCGTTCGTCTTTTGTTGTTGCAGGAGGCGCATGGAGGAGGATTAATGGGACACTTTGGCGTGAAGAAGATGGAGGACGTACTTGCTACACATTTCTTTTGGCCAAAGATGAGACGGGATGTTGAGCGTTTTATTGCTCGCTGCACTACATGTCAAAAAGCTAAGTCACGACTCAATCCTCATGGTTTATATATGCCTTTGCCTGTACCTAGTGTTCCTTGGGAGGTTATATCTATGGACTTTGTTTTAGGTTTACCTCGAACAAAGAAGGGGAGGGATAGCATATTTGTTGTCGTGGATAGATTCTCGAAAATGGCACACTTTATACCATGTCATAAAAGCGATGATGCTGTTAATGTTGCTGATTTGTTCTTTTGTGAAATTATTCGTTTGCATGGTGTGCCAAATACTATTGTTTCAGATCGTGATACTAAATTTCTTAGCCACTTTTGGAGATGTTTATGGGCTAAGTTGGGGACTAAACTGCTTTTTAGTACTACTTGTCACCCCCAAACTGATGGACAAACTGAAGTAGTCAATAGAACGTTGTCTACTATGCTTAGGGCTGTTTTGAAGAATAATAAGAAAATGTGGGAGGAATGCTTGCCTCATATTGAATTTGCTTATAATCGTTCATTGCATTCTACTACTAAGATGTGCCCTTTTGAAGTTGTGTATGGTTTCCTACCTCGTGCACCTATTGATTTGTTGCCTCTTCCATCTTCGGAGAAGGTTAATTTTGATGCTAAACAACGTGCTGAATTGATTTTAAAAATGCATGAGTTAACCAAGGAAAACATTGAGCGCATGAATGCTAAATATAAACTTGCTGGAGATAAGGGTAGAAAACATGTTGTGTTTGCACCTGGAGATCTTGTTTGGTTACATTTGCGTAAGGATAGATTTCCTGATTTGCGCAAATCAAAGTTAATGCCACGTGCTGATGGTCCCTTTAAGGTGTTAGAGAAAATAAATGATAATGCATATAAACTTGAGCTGCCTGCAGATTTTGGGGTTAGTCCCACTTTTAACATTGCAGATTTGAAGCCTTATTTGGGTGAGGAAGATGAACTTCCGTCGAGGACGACTTCATTTCAAGAAGGGGAGGATGATGAGGACATCAATACAATTGTTACACCCACAGCCCCTCCTGCTATACATACTGGACCAATTACTAGAGCTCGTGCACGCCAACTAAATTACCAGGTACTTTCGTTTCTTGGTAATGATTCTAATGTTCATGAGAATATGATGCTGCCTAAATTGGATACATTTGTTTTGCTTACAAATGAAGGGCCTAGCTTGGAGAAGGATGAACATTGGAGCAAGAACAAGAACGGAGTTACAAGTGATGATTTCAGGACTTTGAAGCCACCATAATGGGTGCATGAAGCCTTGGACGAAATATACAAGATGCCACTTCATAAATTTCGTCCCGAGGCTATTTTAGGTGCTGCGTCACCTTATTATTGGGCCAGGCCCATGTAATTTCGAAATACATAAGTATAGGCTATTTTTAGAGTCCGTATGTGTGGGGAAACAAGAGATAGGGTTGATTTCGGACCCCTCCACCAAGGGCCACGAAATTCCCCTCCTCTTCCTCCATATATACAGCCCTTAGGGCATCGTTTAGACTTTGGGTTTTGTTTAGATTAAAAGTTCGCCATAGCTGCAACTTCGCGTACTTCGTTTGTGTTCAACGACCAGACAAAGGCGTCACAGAACACCACCTTGATCAATAAAGCTTTCATCTTATATTCGCAATATCCAGATTGCAATCTCAGTTTCTTGCTTGTTCTTCGTTTGCTTGCAGGAAACAGACCCTCGTGGTCAGGTTGATCGTGCTCCGGCGTGGTCAATAACCTCTCGGAGTTGGTTTAGCGATTGCTAAGGTGCGACGTCCTCGCACGTTCGTAGTCGGATCGTCAAAGTCGACTTCCACCAAAGCGAAATCCATCATCTCATCGAAAGACGGGACACCTTTGCCTCTATCAATGAAGGATACTAAGTAGCTCTTGACAGCAAGATATAAGTGAAGATCACAACGGCAGTGAAGATAATGATGAAAAACAACTGCCAAGCAGGATATACAACAACTCTCTCTCCAACTTTCCTCTTGAAAAGTTTGAGACAATTTTCTGATAAATTCTTTCAAAGAATGCTACTAACTCAAGCTTTCCAATGCAAAAAGAATCACTCAATTCCGAGTTGATATGAGGAGTCAAAGAATTCTAAAACTGGCCTAAAAAATTGGAACAAGTTGTGTTCACGAACTTCGGAGGGCAAAAAGACCTATTTAGAAGCCGATTTTGAGGTGTCAAATATTGAACTAGCTTCTGCAACTATTTAGACGCGGCTCGTCGCTATCTTCAATTTGAGTACTCACGGAGCCAAAACGGACTTCGTATGAGGAAGATACACATGTTTTACTGAACAATGCGCAAAACAGATTCCAATCCGAATTCAGGTACGAGATTGATTCTAGATAGATCCAATTTTTTTTCTTCTCTCTTTTTTTTTCTCACGCTTTTTTTTCTTTTTCTTCTCCCTCTTTTTCTTTTTTTTCTTTCCTTTTTTCTCTCTTTTTTTTCTTTATCTTCTTTTTCTCTCTCTTTCCAAGACAAACTAGATAAGATGCAGATTCGATCAGGCGAAGATGTGAGTGACCTCAACTATGATTATGCCAATAAACAGTGCGTAGCACGTGGTGGAAATTGGTGGATGGGATGGTGGACAGCGGATGGGATAATGATGCAGCGGCTGCGTGACTAATGTGAACAGAACTCGAAACTCTAAAGGAACTAGACACTAAGACCAGCAACTCGACACGACGATGCAAGCGTTAATTCAATAATGCAAACAATGAAAAGAAAATTGCAAAGGCTCAGTCTGGCTAGGACAAAGGATGAATAGATCTAACTTTTGTTTTGTGGCTTTTTCTTGGACAATAGGTAAGAAAATAAATCTAATCTAGGAAAAACTGGAAATTCTCACCGAGCAACCTGAAAACTTATACCACTTGATAGAGGCGAGGGTGTCCCGATCTTTCGATGAGATGATAACTATCGATTTGGTGGAGACGACTTTGACGATCCGACTACAAACGTGCACGACGTTGCGCCTTAGCAATCGCTAAACCAACTCCGAGAGGTTATTGACCACGCTGGAGCACGATCAACCTGACCACGAAGGTCTATTCCTGCAAGCAATTGAAGAACGAGCAAGACTATGATAAAGCAATCTGAATATTGCGAATATATATGAAGTATTGATAATGGTGGGGATCCGAAAGCGGTCTTGGTCTGGTCGTTGGACACAAACGAAGTACACGAAGTTGCAATGGCTAACTTTTAACTAAACAAATCCCAAGGAAAAGCTACTAGATGGATCTACTTATATAGGAGCAAGGGGTGGCGGCCAAGGAGGTGGGAGGACGTCCCAAGGCAGCCTAAAACTAAATCTAGGTCGTACAAGGCCAATGGGCCCAAGTGGAGGTGATGTAACACCTTTGGACTTGTAGTTTGACTTGGATTCTGCTGCGGCATCAGATTGTTTCATCCACAACTCAACACTCCAAACGAATTTGGAGGTGATTCCAATTGGGTTGGAAAGTGCACAAAATCTAGTTTCCAACAAAAAAAGAATCACCCAATTCGGAGTCCGTATGAAAAACTTGTGTGCGTTTTGAGTCAGGTATGTCTGTGCAGTCCGAATCTGAATCCAGAACGTGAGAGACTTGGACTCTATCTTCTCTTGGGCCAAAAGTGACGTGAGAGAACTTTTTGGACAGCAAATAAACATCTCTTTCTTCCTTATCTTCATATGTGGATTGTACAAATGTCCCATACACCTGCAATTAGACAAAACACAAAAGTGTGTGAAGTATTTTTGTTCTGGATAACATAAATAGATTATTGAATAGTTTGCGCTAGAAATCACCTGACAAATATGCATATATGCAATATTTTTGGTCATATCCAAGGTAGTCATGTCCTCATCAGAAGACGTCCAGGACGTCCCGGCAGGGCTTGCCGGGACTCGCAGAGGCAAAACCACCTCACCCAACCACTCCGCCACGACCCACGTCGTCAATCAGTGCGGTGTTGAGCCGCAAAGTAACTAAGTGGCAGCCATTCGCCACATGGCGGCCTCTTTCTACAGGAAATGCCTATAGATGACACCCGTCCTGCGACGTGTCAAGCGAGCAGGCGTGGAGCTGGCGAGATAGCCCGGCAAGGCTTGCCGGGCACCCAATGATGTGACGTTAAGCGGTGCATTTAATGCACCCTATCAGCCTGCAGAGTTAGGTATGATAGCACTGTTTGCTATCTTATCAGTGCATAATGACCACTTTACCATTGTGGTAACCCCTTAATCTATAAAGGCCCTGTTTGGTTCGGCTGTGGATTTCTAAAAGCAGCTGTGAAAAATCTGCTGTGGAAAAATAGCTGTGGAAAATTTGATGTGAAAAAGATGTTGGTCATTTGGCAAACCAGCTGATACAGCTTTTTCAGATTTTGGCCCGTAGCGGAATCAGATTTTGGAAAGCACGTCTTGGCCTACTTCCGCTTTTGATTCAGATTTTGGTAGCGGATTTCTGAAATCGGATTCTGCTGGGTTCTCCCTTTTGTTCAGATTCTGCTGCGCAGCAGCGAAATCTGTCGATAAAAGCTGAACCAAACAGGGCCAAAATGAGGCGCATGGCAACCATAGAAAGGGTTAGGAGGTTGGACAATAAACAGGCCCATACAAGTTATTGCCGTCCCTGTCAGGCAAGTGTACTGATGCGGAGCATCCCACGGTCATCTCCATGTACACCGTCATAGCAGCTCGAGTTCCAAGTAGACCTACCGGAATTAAGGTGAACCCGTTCTTCTTCAAGAATATCATGAATATCCATTGGACTTGCTTGCTACCTCACCAAAGTGCTCTATGTGTCCTTAGATACGAAGACTGACAACCACAAGCTTGTGAGGAACACCCCAAAGGAGTAGGAGAAGCACCACGAGGCCACGGGGAAGAAGGAGAAGCACAACAGGAGCTGGACAAGAAGTCCCAGGCAACCCCGTGCCCACGGGCTACACAAGGAGCTGGCGCTGGAGCACCCCGTGCGCACGGGCATGTACCGTGCCCATGGGACCCCCGTGCGCACGGGCCCATCAGGATGGACGGTTGTGAGCTGCTGTTGGGCCTCCTCTTCGTCCCCTCCATGCACCTACCTATATATTCCATACCTAGACCATATGTTAGGGTTAGCAAAGTATATGTGAGACATTTGTGAGCTTTGCTCCTTGTATCCCCTCCTCTTGGAGATCTAGACCCCTTTTGGGAAGAATCCTTGGGATTATCAAGCCCTCCTCTTGGAGAAGATCAAGATCAAGACCTCATCTAGTGGGAAGAACTTACCTAGTGCTATTTTTCTTGAATTATTCATGTAATCTTGTGGATCTCATGTGTGCTACTCTAGTGGATGTGATATTTGGGTTTGTTTGAGTGTTTTGTGTCTTGTGCTCTTGAGTGTTCTTCCTCTTTTCCCCCTCCAAGTGTGAAAAGATCCCCTCTAGGGTTTTGCCCTACAACATCTTGGTATCATGAGCAAGATTGATTCACATCTTGGAGTCCCATCCCCCCACTTGCTAGCTTGATTTTGTTGTTTTTCGTCCAAATTCGAAAATCTCCACCAAAAATAGCCCCAAAAAATTTTCTTGCAATTTGTTGGATCTTGTGAGATTTGGTTGTTTTGGTCCACGAATTTGGTGTTTGGCAAGTAGATCTACCCAGCTTCCTAATTCCCCACCTTTCCTTCCTTCGAAATTGGCCAAAAATTTGAAGATTCTCTCGGATCAGGAGCAGTTCATCCGCTTTTAGAGCACCCCGTGCACACGGGCCATCGGGACCCCGTGCACACGGGCCTCACTTACCCCGTGCGCACGGACCCTCCAGAAACTTTTGGCCATTCCTGTTTTGCATAGTTCTGATTCCAAACCACCGCTCGTGTTCTTCCGCACTATTTCTCGTGGTTGTTTGAGTTTCGGGTTGCGGTTTCTCGTGTGTCCTAAGGTGTTTCGACTACTTAGGCACATTTGGACATCATCATCACCGCTTCTCGATCATCAACTCAGACTCCAAACTGGTTTCGACAAATTCATCTCCATCCCAACCGTAAGCAAGGACGGTAAACTCGACGACACTCACCTTTGCTTTTGCATTGATAACCCGAGCCTTTTGCGTCACTTACCCATCGAGACTAGCAAGTTGAGTATTGTCGGGCCACACTTTTGTGCACCATAGTGATCGTGTTATCATCGTTGTGCATTAAGTCTCTCCCGTGCATATCTTACAATACTTGTCTCATATCATCCTTGGCTCGAGCATCAAGCATAGAAAAAAAGCTTTTAAGCAAAAGAGGAGACACGTAGAGCTTGTAAGAAATAGCATTGAGCCTTGTTGCATAATCACATCATCTTGGTCACCACATACATAGCATAGTTGGGATTGAAGACGACACGTTTCTCTCATAGGTTGGTGCACAAGCGTATCTTGCCCATTTGAGCAATCGAGCTAGCGTCTCTCTAGTATTCGCACAACAAGAGCATTTTCCGTGGTTGCACATTTGAGCTCACCCCTTGGTTGTGCGGATCCCATCTATCTTCCGTGTGTGTGTTCCTAGTGATACCCTTGGGTTTGATCTATTTGCTTTACTTGCATCTTTGTGAACCTTCTCAACCTTATTGATATCTTGTCTAACATTTGCTTGAAATTTTTTTTACCACCCCCCCCCCCTAACCGAGCTACTCCATAAGCCTTCTACCTGTAGGTGTGAGAAACAAACCCGGTTCCAATTCTACTATTGTGGCATTATATTGAGTGACACTTGTTACATCCTCAATCCTCGGAAAAGGTAACTTCGGTATTGTTCTCTAATTTTCCTACTCACTCCACTTGGTTATGATGGATAGGCCAACTTCGTCGGCGAACCCGCTTTTCGAGGAGCAAGAAGGTGATCACGACTACATCACCAAAACACCCATCTTCGGACCACAACGAGCAATGCGAGGCATTGAGCGACTCACCGTCGATATTCACCAACGCGAAGCACGGACAAGGGACCACATCGACACCAAGTTGGACGCACAATTGGATGACAACCGACACGTGTGGGCCAATTACAAGTCTTCTTCCTCTGCATCATCTTCACGGTGGAGACGCTCAAGTCGCAAGTCTTCATTACGGCCACGCGATGCAAGTACCACGCGACACCGTCATCATCTTTGAGGCGACCGCTAGGACCACGGACAAGACCATGAAGAGCGACCTTCGGGACAAGAGATGGCTTCTCTGTCACCCCCGTGCACACGGGCCTTGGACCTCCGTGCACACGGGACCCCATGCACACGGGACCCCGTGCACACGGCCTCCAATGCCCTCGTGCTCACGGGCCTTACAGAACCATAACATCGACAACAAAGATGTGGCCTCTTCAACAACTGTGGCATCTTTGCCAAGGGCTATCAAGGCATCTTCGCCTTTGGACGTACGACATCTTCGCCTACTTCCCACGAGTACACCTACTTCGACATCAACAAGTCCAAGGCGATCACCCACGAGCGAGGGAGACACTTCCATCTTCGGAAGCCCCTCATGGAAGACGGTCAAGCATGGGATTTTCCCTTCGTTCATGGAGGACAGCAATGATGTGCCATGTTCGGCCTTCATCCACGGCCACGACCACGACATGATTGAGCATGGATACATTTGCACCAACATCTCTCCGACACCCACATATGACGAGATGCCCCATTTCCCATGTGAGGAGAGCCACCCCACCATGAGTGATGTGAGTGAATCCACCATATGTGACAGTGAGAGCATTTTCTATGAGAGGATGAGTGTGACCACCACTAGTCCGACACATGAGTTTATGCCACACATCCTATGTGAGGTTGAGAGCCATTTGAGTGACTCCACCAACCATATGAGTGAGAGCATCTTACCGGGAGTGAGTGAGCCACAACACTTAGTGAGTGAGGTAGTTGAGACAGCATGTGAGGCCACTATGACTTCTAACGACTTAACCTCTACTCCGAGTGTGCTTTCTTCTTTGGTGCTAGGTCTCCCACGTGACGACATGCCTACCCTCGACGAGTCCATACCTCCAACGATGACGATGATGGCCATGGTGGAATACGATGCAATCCCCCCCCCCTCCACATGGTTCCATCACGATGAAGATGACCACGACTCGGTCTTCGACACCTCACCTACACCACATGAGTGGAGCTCCAAAGGTAACATAGGTGATGGTGCTTCACTTGCCCCACTAGTGGACTATTCTCACAATGATTGCTTGCATGATGTTGACACACCTATTACCATACTTCATGCTAGTGTGACTTCATCATGGCATGACTTACCTATTTATGATGAATATGATGATGAGCATGTTGAGTTGCCTAGTTGTGATGCTATGCTCCATAGGATACCATGTGAAAATTCTTTTGGTCACATCATGTTTGACAATCCTTTAACCTTGTCATATGCTATGAGTGAGATATCACATATTGCATCATTTCAATCTCAACATAGTAACTATGCTTGCCCCATTAAAATAAATCCCATTTGCACTTATGGCATAGATGATGAGATGATGGCAATTGGCTTTTGTTTTTCATGTGATGATATTGACATGCTTCCTTTACATGATTTGCACAATTCATCTACTACACCATGCCATGATCACATTGTTCCACATATGCTTTGTTTTGGATGTTGTCAATATTCTCCAAGAGATGTTTCCGTTAATGCTCATGAGGAGACCCCCATAGTTTCCTCATACATATTAGGAGATTTTGATGCATTCCATACTTTGCATGATTCTCATCATTGCTTGCACCATATGCATTCCACGCATAATAATGCTCTAGATATTTCCCATGATTCATTACACAACTTGAATGCTATACATAACAACAAACCCATCAAGATGGATGACATGTTTCTCTATCATACATCTCATTTATTTGAGCATTGGATATTTTGTGCTAACCAACACAAGCACGTGCGCATCATGATGGATGATGTGTACATCTACCATGCACACACAATTTTCCGTTTGTTTTTGTTGTGTGTAGGTACTCATGTATACTCGTCAACATCTCAATCCCAAGAGTTGACGAAACGAGCTCTTGAGAGCAACGACGATTTGGGATCCCGTGGATTGTCCTTCCTCCCATTCTCTTCGCGCAACGACTACGCGCATCTCTTCTACTTGGCTCTCACACGGCTTTGGGTTATATATCACTTGTTACATTATGCCCATTTTCTCGTGTTCACTTTGCATACCATGCCTCTTTCCATGCCTTTGCCATGCAATTGTGACCCTTGCTTGCACTTACATGTGATTCACCATTATACTACTTCTATGTGTGTTTGCATGCTTGGGGGAGATCCTTGTTGCTATTGCCATGTTTATCATGTGCCTCATGCTATTCATGCTTGTTGTGTTGGGAGAGTCATGATGTCACTTTGCTATTTACATATGGCATCTCACCAATACAATGATGATACCTTGATTATATCTTGCTTTCATGCTTGTGCTATGGCATGCACATTTTATATGCCCACTATTTGCACCTATGACATGATTGCCATGATTACCTCTAGTATGTTGCGTCTTTGCACTACTAGCTTGCATAACTTGATGCATATGACTACTTGCTTGGTTGCATCACCCATGTTCCATTCTTGCTCACTTTCTTGGGTTGATGGCATATATGTTCATGCCTCTCACGTGATTTGTCTTAATCATTGTCTCTTGTCTCCGTTAGTTGCACCATTGATATCAACTTGTAGTGAGTGCACCCATGCGATGCTTATCGATCTTGGAGACTTGGGCATATTACTTGTGATGCATGCTTGTTTGATTGAGCTTAATCTTTTGGTTGTAGTTGCATCATATGCTTTCATACCACACCACACCTTGTCCCTTCTTATGATGAGCATGACGCATACACTTGTTGGGCATTTCCCTTCCCAAATGATAGGCCTTGCGTTCACGCTAACCTCATGGGTTTTTCCAAGTGTTTGTCATGTTCTTTCGTTTTGAAGGTCTTGCAAGGTGGTACAATCATGAGCTATCATCATCATGGGAAGGCATACACATTACACGACACCAACATCTTAGAGCACCTCACCGAGCGACAAGGCATTAATTCCTACCGTGTACATGGCGATATGGTTTACGATCCGAGGTCGGATATCTCCCAAGGGGGAGGGGATGATGCGGAGCATCCCACGGTCATCTCCATGTACACCGTCATAGCAGCTCGAGTTCCAAGTAGACCTACCGGAATTAAGGTGAACCTGTTCTTCTTCAAGAATATCATGAATATCCATTGGACTTGCTTGCTACCTCACCAAAGTGCTCTATGTGTCCTCAGATACGAAGACCGACAACCACAAGCTGGTGAGGAACACCCTAAAGGAGTAGGAGAAGCACCACAAGGCCCACGAGGAAGAAGGAGAAGCACAATAGGAGCTGGACAAGAAGTCCTAGGCGACCCCGTGCGCACGGGCCCCCGAGACCCCGTGCCCATGGGCTACACAGGGAGCTGGCGCTAGAGCACCCCATGCGCACGGGCATGTACCGTGCCCACGGGACCCCCCGTGCGCACGGGCCCAACTTACCCCGTGCGCACGGGCCCATCAGGATTGACGACTGTGAGCTGCTTTTGGGCCTCCTCTTCGTCCCCTCCATGCACCTACATATATATTCCGCACCTAGACCATATGTTAGGGTTAGCAAAGTATATGTGAGACATTTGTGAGCTTTGCTCCTTCTATACCCTCCTCTTGGAGATCTAGACCCCTTTTGGGAAGAATTCTTGGGATTATCAAGCCCTCCTCTTGGAGAAGATCAAGATCAAGACCTCACCTAGTGGGAAGAACTTACCTAGTGCTATTTTCCTTGAATTGTTCATGTAATCTTGTGGATCTCATGTGTGCTACTCTAGTGGATGTGATATTTGGGTTTGTTTGAGTGTTTTATGTCTTGTGCTCTTGGGTGTTCTTCCTCTCCCCCCCAAGTGTGAAAAGATCCCCTCTAGGGTTTTGCCCTACAACATGTACTATGCTCCACCACCATTCTTCCACCATCAGTCCACCAAAGCAGGAGTAGAGTTTTACGCCTCATGGCGGCCCGAACCTGAGTAAAATTGCCTGTGTGATCTCTGTCGTGCTGCCCACGCCGTCTGCTCTTTGTGCAACGTGACATCCCCCCTACCGAACCAGCAAGAGGCTCTTGGCCCCATAGGTGGTCGTGGTTTCCCATGACAGGATAAGATCCTAAATATAGTTATTTTTACAAGAATCTCTACAAGATTAGTGTTGCCCCAGATTTTACCAAGAAACATATAAATGCACCGAAAGAAGTGGTTATGTTTCATAGAACTAATTCATAGCAGTACAAGTCCATTGATGTTATTTGCATCAAGAAAGTGGTAAAAGCACATGAGTTCGTTTCTTACCACATGAACACGAATTAGCTGAAGCCTGCCAATCAAGTCGAGTATGGAACATAGTGAGAGAACTACTGTGTGAGTTAAGGAAGGAACATGGAGGATGGCACGCAAGGAAATATGCTTGTCACTTGTCAGTACATTCCCCTAATCTCACCAATTATACACTGCATGCTCATTCATGACCCACAAGTATAGGGGATCAATTGTAGCTCTTTTCGATAAGAAAGAGTGTCGAACCCAACGAGGAGCAGAAGAAAATGACAAGTAGTTTCCAGTAAGGTGATGTCTGCAAGTGCTAAAACTGTAAGTAGCAGGGTAGTTTGATAGCAAGATAATTTGTAACGAGCAAGTAATGATAGTAGTAACAAAAATGCAGTAAGGTAGCCCAATCCTTTTGAGGCAAAGGACAGGCCAAAACGGTCACTTATAATAAGCAAAGCGTTCTTGAGGGTACATGGGAATTTCATCTAGTCACTTTTATCATGTTGGTTCGGTTCGTGTTCGCTACTTTGATAATTTGATATGTGGGTGGACCGGTGCTTAGGTGTTGTTCTTACTTGAACAAACCTCCTACTTATAATTAACCCTCCCGCAAGCATTCGCGACTACGAGAAAAGTATTAAGAATAAATTCTAACCATAGCATTAAACTTTTGGATCCAATCGGTCCCTTACGGAATAGCGCATAAATTGGGGTTTAAACTTCTGTCACTCTCGCAACCCATCATCTAATTGCTACTCCACAATGCATTCCCTTAGGCCCAAATATGGTGAAGTGTCATGTAGTCGACGTTCACATGACACCACTAAGGGAATCACACCATACATACTATCAAAATATCGAACACATATCAAATTCACATGATTACTTGCAATATGATTTCTCACGTGACCTCAAGAACAAATGTAACTACTTAAACATGCTCATGATCAGAAGGGTATTAAATAGAATATTCGATCTGAACATATAATCTTCCACCAAATAAACCATATAGTAATCAACTACAAGATGTAATCAACACTACTAGTCACCCACAAGTACAAATCTATAGTTCCGGTAACAAGATTGAACACAAGAGATGAACTAGGGTTTGAGACGAGATGATGCTATTGAAGATGTGATGAGGACATCAATACAATTGTTACACCCACAGGCCCTGCTGCTATACATACTGGACCAATTACTAGAGCTCGCGCACGCCAACTAAATTACCAGGTACTTTCGTTTCTTGGTAATGATTCTAATGTTCATGAGAATATGATGCTGCTTACAAATAAAGGGCCTAGCTTGGAGAAGGATGAACATTGGAGCAAGAACAAGCATGGAGATGATGGCATGCGCAAGGGGAACAAGAACGGAGTTACAAGTGATGATTTCAGGACTTTGAAGCCACCATAATGGGCGCATGAAGCCTTGGACGAAATATACAAGATGCCACTTCATAAATTTCGTCCCGAGGTTATTATAGGTGCTGCGTCACCTTATTATTGGGCCAGGCCCATGTAATTTCGAAATACATAAGTATAGGCTATTTTTAGAGTCCGTATGTGTGGGGAAACAAGAGATAGGGTTGATTGCGGACCCCTCCACCAAGGGCCACGAAATTCCCCCCTCTTCCTCCATATATACAGCCCTTAGGGCATCGTTTAGACTTTGGGTTTTGTTTAGATTAAAAGTTCGCCATCGCTGCAACTTCGCGTACTTCGTTTGTGTTCAACGACCAGACAAAGGCGTCACAGAACCCCACCTTGATCAATAAAGCTTTCATCTTATATTCGCAATATCCAGATTGCAATCTCAGTTTCTTGCTTGTTCTTCGTTTGCTCGCAGGAAACAGACCCTCGTGGTCAGGTTGATCGTGCTCCGGCGTGGTCGATATGATGAGGACATGACTACCTTGGATATGACCAAAAATATTGCATATATGCATATTTGTCAGGTGATTTCTAGTGCAAACTATTCAATAATCTATTTATGTTATCCAGAACAAAAATACTTCACACACTTTTGTGTTTTGTCTAACTGCAGGTGTATGGACATTTGTACAATCCACATATGAAGATAAGGAAGAAAGAGATGTTTATTTGCTGTCCAAAAAGTTCTCTCACGTCACTTTTGGCCCAAGAGAAGATAGAGTCCAAGTCTCTCACGTTCTGGACTCAGATTCGGACTGCACAGACATACCTGACTCAAAACGCACACAAGTTTTTCATACGGACTCCGAATTGGGTGATTCTTTTTTTGTTGGAAACTAGATTTCGTGCACTTTCCAACCCAATTGGAATCACCTTCAAATTCGTGTGGAGCGTTGTGTTGTGGACAAAACAATCTGATGCTGTAGCAGAATCCGAGTCAAACTACAAGTCCAAAGGTGTTACATCACCTCCACTTGGGCCCATTGGCCTTTTACGACCTAGATTTAGTTTTAGGCTGCCTTGGGACGTCCTCCCACCTCCTTGGCCGCCACCCCTTGCTCCTATATAAGTAGATCCATCTAGTAGCTTTTCCTTGGGGATTTGTTTAGTTAAAAGTTAGCCATTGCAACTTCGTGTACTTCGTTTGTGTTCAACGACCAGACCAAGACCGCTTCCGAATCCCCACCATTATCAATACTTCATATATATTTGCAATATTCAGATTGCTTTATCATATTCTTGCTCGTTCTTCAATTGCTTGCAGGAATAGACCTTCGTGGTCAGGCTGACTGATGAGGACATCAATACAATTGTTACACCCACAGCCCCTGCTGCTATACATACTGGACCAATTACTAGAGCTCGTGCACGCCAACTAAATTACCAGGTACTTTCGTTTCTTGGTAATGATTCTAATGTTCATGAGAATATGATGCTGCCTAAATTGGATACATTTGTTTTGCTTACAAATGAAGGGCCTAGCTTGGAGAAGGATGAACATTGGAGCAAGAACAAGAACGGAGTTACAAGTGATGATTTCAGGACTTTGAAGCCACCATAATGGGTGCATGAAGCCTTGGACGAAATATACAAGATGCCACTTCATAAATTTCGTCCCGAGGCTATTTTAGGTGCTGCGTCACCTTATTATTGGGCCAGGCTCATGTAATTTCGAAATACATAAGTATAGGCTATTTTTAGAGTCCGTATGTGTGGGGAAACAAGAGATAGGGTTGATTTCGGACCCCTCCACCAAGGGCCACGAAATCCACCCCCTCTTCCTCCATATATACAGCCCTTAGGGCATCGTTTAGACCTTGGGTTTTGTTTAGATTAAAAGTTCGCCATAGCTGCAACTTCGCGTACTTCGTTTGTGTTCAACGACCAGACAAAGGCGTCACAGAACCCCACCTTATATTCGCAATATCCAGATTGCAATCTCAGTTTCTTGCTTGTTCTTCGTTTGCTCGCAGGAAACAGACCCTCGTGGTCAGGTTGATCGTGCTCCGGCGTGGTCAATAACCTCTCGGAGTTGGTTTAGCGATTGCTAAGGCGCGACGTCCTCGCACGTTCGTAGTCGGATCGTCAAAGTCGACTTCCACCAAAGCGATATCCATCATCTCATCGAAAGACGGGACACCTTTGCCTCTATCAAGTGGTATCAGATTTCCAGGTTGCTCGGTGAGATTTTACAGTTTTTCGTAGTTTAGATCGAGTCTGTTCTTCATACCTATAGTCCACGAAAAAGCCACAAAAAAAATTTAGGGTTAGTTCATCATATCCGAACCAATCTGAGCCTTGCATAATCTTTTTAGGGTTTTGCTTTGTTGAATTTGCGGTTGCATCGTCGTGTCTAGTTGCTGGTCTTAGAGTCTAGTCTTTTAGAGTTTCGAGTTCTGGTCATAAGTTGTCACGCCGCCGCCGCACCATCATCATCGCCCCTGCCATCTACCACCACCGCTCCGAATCCGTATCCATATACCACCACCAATCCGTGTCCATATACCACCACCGATCCATATCCCAATACTACCACCGCTGCCATATACCACCACCATATATCCACCACCAATCCGAGTTCCTTGCTTATTAGGTTTGTTTTCGGGATCAATCTAGATTCCGATTCGTGTTTCCTTGCCGGAGTAGGTTTCGGAAAAAAAAAAATTCTGAGATATTAGGTTTGTTTTCGAGATCCACCACCAATCCGAGTTCTTGTCATATTAGGTTTGTTTTCGAGATCCATCTAGATTCCGATTCGTGTTTCCTTGTCGGGTAGCCACGCTCCGTTTAGGCCCAAAATTTTTCGAAAACGCATTTTTCGAAAAAATTTCTGGCTATCCTATTTTTAGGTGTTTCTGAGTGTTTTGAGACAGGTGCCATAATAGGAA
>NW_025228125.1:26753-30558 GCF_018294505.1 Triticum aestivum
AGCGCAAAAAAAAAAGAGCGAAAAAAAAATTCAGAGTGTGCTTTTCCCTTGTTTATGTGCCGCGCCGTGATTTTATTGGTGTTCTAGGCTCGCCTCTCTAGCACAGTCTAGCCTAGGACCAGCACAGTACCGTCGTTGAGCGTTTATTCAACTTTGCATCTCTGAATTGATTATTGCTGACCCTTTTTGCTACCATACTTTAAGCCTTCCCAGCTCCACATACATCTACGTCGTGTGTTCGCCTCTCCCTGGTAATCGCTGTATCCAAGCTTTGAGAGTTTTTGACTACAACGGTTGCCGATCACCGCCTGCTGCTGGGTAAGAACTGGTAAGAATTTGAGATTTGCTTGACGGATTTGTGATACACCACCACCACTTCTTAGTAGTCTGTAGGATCATATTCTTGTGTGTTTCTATTGCTGCTAACCATGCCAGGATCACAAGCCGACGAGATTGACTGGGAGAATTTATCGAACAAGGAGCTTCATGATAAGTTTCAGCAAATGATGACTGAACAGGTGCAAGATGTGCTGAACAATTTTGAAGAGGCCATGGAGAAGATCACTGGCCTTGAGAAGACGTTCGAAACAAAGCTCGATAACAGATTTAATGAATTGCTCGCGCGTCTTCCACCACCACCACCCGCTGCACCTAACGCACCTCTCCAACAACAACAACAACGACTACCTCCACGTCGCGAAGCAGACCTTCGCCGAGCGAGCCGTGTTCCTCTTGCATTTGGCCAAACTGTTGGTGCTGCTGTTGATACTTCTGTGGCTCCTGCTACTGCTGTTGCTGGTACCCAGGAGGATGATGAGTATGTGGGCGATTATGAGGATGAGGTTGATCAAAATCAGATCTACGAGCAGCCACCAGCACCACCACCAGCAGGTCGACCTCAGGTATATATTCGTCATGGTAGGCCTGCACCACCACCTCAGGTACGCGATGATGTCCATATTCCTAAACTGAAATTGAATATTCCACCATTTGAGGGTAGATATGTTCCAGATATATATCTTACTTGGGAGTTAGAAACTGAACAACGATTTACATGTTTACAATATCCTGAGGAGAGACGAGTTGCTGCTGCTGTTTGTGCTTTCACTAGTTTTGCATGTGTATGGTGGTCTGAACATTGTAGATTATATCCTATTCCAACTACTTGGGCTGCTTTGAAAACTGCTATGCGTACGCGTTGGGTTCCACCATATTATCAACGTGAATTGCTTCAAAAATTGCAGCGTTTAAGACAAGGGAAAAATTCTGTAGAAGAATATTATCAAGAATTACAAACTGGCATGATTAGATGTGGTATTGTTGAGGAGAATGAAGCTATGCTTGCACGTTTTCTGGGTGGATTAAATAGAGAGATTCAGACCATTCTAGACTATAAGGAGTATACTAATATCACTCGTTTATTCCATCTTGCTTGTAAAGCTGAACGAGAAGTGCAGGATCGACAAGCATTGGGGCGAACTAACTTTTCTGCAGGCCGACCTTCATCATGCACACCACGTGCATCTTCTACTTCAACTGCACCAACACCTCCATCCGGTGCCACCTCCAGCCGTGATACAAGAAAACAGGCACAACCACCATTATCTGCCAAGAGCGCACCTGCGGGGCCTGCACAGCATTCTTCTTCTTCCATGGCATCAACAGGGCACACAAGTGATATTATTTGTCGTCGTTGTAAGGGAGGAGGTCATTATGCGAGGGAATGCAAATCTCCACGTGTGATGATTGCTACCGCGGATGGTGGATATGAGTCCGCTAGTGACTATGATGAGGAGACATTGGCTCTTATTACACGTGAAGAACATGGTGGAGATGATTCTGATCATGAGACGCAATACATGGCTCCTGAAGACGCTGACAGGTATGAATGTTTAGTTGCTCAACGTGTTTTGAGTGTGCAGGTCACACAAGCTGAGCAAAATCAGAGGCACAATTTGTTCCATACCAAGGGAGTTGTGAAGGAACGTTCTGTGCGCGTCATAATAGACGGAGGGAGCTGCAACAACTTGGCTAGCATGGAGATGGTGGAGAAGCTTTCTCTCACCACAAGACCACATCCACATCCTTACTACATCCAATGGTTCAACAACAGTGGCAAGGTTAAGGTAACACGTACTGTTCGTGTGCATTTTTGATGAGGACATCAATACAATTGTTACACCCACAGCCCCTGCTGCTATACATACTGGACCAATTACTAGAGCTCGTGCACGCCAACTAAATTACCAGGTACTTTCGTTTCTTGGTAATGATTCTAATGTTCATGAGAATATGATGCTGCCTAAATTGGATACATTTGTTTTGCTTACAAATGAAGGGCCTAGCTTGGAGAAGGATGAACATTGGAGCAAGAACAAGCATGGAGATGATGGCATGCGCAAGGGAAACAAGAACGGAGTTACAAGTGATGATTTCAGGACTTTGAAGCCACCATAATGGGTGCATGAAGCCTTGGACGAAATATACAAGACGCCACTTCATAAATTTCGTCCCGAGGCTATTTTAGGTGCTGTGTCACCTTATTATTGGGCCAGGCCCATGTAAATTCGAAATACATAAGTATAGGCTATTTTTAGAGTCCGTATGTGTGGGGAAACAAGAGATAGGGTTGATTTCGGACCCCTCCACCAAGGGCCACGAAATTCTCCCCCTCTTCCTCCATATATACAGCCCTTAGGGCATCGTTTAGACTTTGGGTTTTGTTTAGATTAAAAGTTCGCCATAGCTGCAACTTCGCGTACTTCGTTTGTGTTCAACGACCAGACAAAGGCGTCACAGAACCCCACCTTGATCAATAAAGCTTTCATCTTATATTCGCAATATCCAGATTGCAATCTTAGTTTCTTGCTTGTTCTTCGTTTGCTCGCAGGAAACAGACCCTCGTGGTCAGGTTGATCGTGCTCCAGCGTGGTCAATAACCTCTCGGAGTTGGTTTAGCGATTGCTAAGGCGCGACGTCCTCGCACGTTCGTAGTCGGATCGTCAAAGTCGACTTCCACCAAAGCGAAATCCACCATCTCATCGAAAGACGGGACACCTTTGCCTCTATCAAGTGGTATCAGATTTCCAGGTTGCTCGGTGAGATTTTACAGTTTTTCGTAGTTTAGATCGAGTCTGTTCTTCATACCTATAGTCCACGAAAAAGCCACAAAAAAAATTTAGGGTTAGTTCATCATATCCGAACCAATCTGAGCCTTGCATAATCTTTTTAGGGTTTTGCTTTGTTGAATTTGCGGTTGCATCGTCGTGTCTAGTTGCTGGTCTTAGAGTCTAGTCTTTTAGAGTTTCGAGTTCTGGTCATAAGTTGTCACGCCGCCGCCGCACCATCATCATCGCCCCTGCCATCTACCACCACCGCTCCGAATCCGTATCCATATACCACCACCAATCCGTGTCCATATACCACCACCGATCCATATCCCAATACTACCACCGCTGCCATATACCACCACCATATATCCACCACCAATCCGAGTTCCTTGCTTATTAGGTTTGTTTTCGGGATCAATCTAGATTCCGATTCGTGTTTCCTTGCCGGAGTAGGTTTCGGAAAAAAAAAAATTCTGAGATATTAGGTTTGTTTTCGAGATCCACCACCAATCCGAGTTCTTGTCATATTAGGTTTGTTTTCGAGATCCATCTAGATTCCGATTCGTGTTTCCTTGTCGGGTAGCCACGCTCCGTTTAGGCCCAAAATTTTTCGAAAACGCATTTTTCGAAAAAATTTCTGGCTATCCTATTTTTAGGTGTTTCTGAGTGTTTTGAGACAGGTGCCATAATAGGAA